>NW_026112316.1:0-156676 GCF_024679095.1 Eriocheir sinensis | reverse complement strand
TGGGCTGGGCACCCAGACCAGCCAAAATCGCCCAGCCCAGGGTAAATAATTCGAGTGGACGCGCTGGATCGTTATTCTCCCAGTGGTATGGCTGGGAGCACCGTGCAAATTGTCCATGCAAATTGTCCCTCTCAGCCTCTTATATTTACCGACTTATGACCCAAAAACTGTCCACGACCCAATAGAGATTCACTTATAATTATCGTTAAAATAGTTAATTCCTGATGTTTCTTTGGCAATAGTTAGGCGTCATAAACCGTTCAATACTATGCTCTGAGGACGACAATCTGGCAATGGTGGGGGGCAGGAGAGGTATTGAGATACTGTAGTATTTAAGCATACAACTGAAACCAAATTATCCTATATAATAAAATATATAAGTATTATATTATTATATATTAACATTATTAGTGTTCCTGTATAATTAATGATCACTAACGGCACACAATTTAATAAAACAGCACCTTCACACTCGCTTGACTTGGAAACCAGATGTAAACAAACACAGGCCTTCGTCGAGCCATACCAAGCTATCAGGGCCTCAACAATATTGGCCCAGTCCTCCTCGCTTCCCATACCCATGGTTGTCGTGCTTTGTATACATCTGTGTGACCACTTGCGTTGTAAACCAGCCCTGCGGCTTGCTTCCAGCCCAGGGGAACAGTGACTAGTGTAACCGTAGCTTAAGTCTGTGGTACACCCCACACTGCGTAAACTTGAACATCAGCCCGACTGATCAGCTGATTCATTTCCTGTGTACATTTACTAAGTTTATTTGTACCGGCAGATGATGTGTGTATTCGCTGTTTAGCCTCGTATCAGCAGAATCACGGCCTATTGTCATTCATCCGTCGTGTATTTTGTCTTTCATTATTACCTTCATGTTTACCTGTGTCCCTAGATATTTGCAACCTTGTCATTTCTGTGTTAAGCTTAGATCAGGTTAAAGTAATCTCGTCATATTAATCACAGTTGGTTGCTAAACACATGTTTATTTAATTGGCTTGCTTTCGTTGCTTTGCACATTTTTTTGTATGTTCAAATTTGTAACGAGTTGTCGTTTGCACTAATTGGCTTTTTTAATTAATTGACCGAGTACTAGCCTTACATTCGTTGATAGCATACTTGCCAATGTCATTGTGTAAGCTATTTCTTTTAACAAATCTGTCATAATTTATACTATTGTGTGAGTAGGCCTATTTACCCATTTGCATGCATTCCAGCTGAGGTACCTTCACTTGCTTCATAATTGTGAACTTGAATATCAGCCCAGCTGATCAGCTGATGCATCCCCTTCCCCGCGTCAACCCACATTTCCAGTCCCTGTCTTAACCCCGTTTCCCTCCACGTTATTTCCCCAATCCGGTGTGTTATTTCCTGCCTTATTTCCTGTGTACATTTACTAATTTAATCTGTACCGGCAGATAATGTGTGTATTCGCTGTTTAGCCTCGTGTCAGCAGAATCACGGCCTATTGTCATTCATCCGCCGTGTGTGTATTTTTGTCTTTCATTATTACCTTCATGTTTACCCGTGTGCCTAGATATTTGCAACTTTGTCATTTATGTGTTAAGCTTAGATCAGGTTAAAGTAACCTCTTCACATTAATCACAGTTGGTTGCTAAACATATTTTTATTTAAATAAATTGGCTTGCTTTTGTTGCTTTGCACATTTTTTTTGTATATTCAAATTTCTAGCGAATTATCATTTGTGCTAATTGTCTTTGGTAATTCATTGACAGTACAAGCCTTACGTTCAATGATACCATACTTGCCAATTATATTGTGTGATTTTGTCGTCACTATTGTACCGTAGGCTATTTCGTTTCACAAATTTAATTGTCATAATTTATACTATTGATTGTTTAAGTATTTACCCATTTGCCTTCCAGCTAAGGTGCCTTCACTTGTTTCATAATTGTGATTGTTTTTATTTTTCTTCATGTTGACTCTCCTTACTAATTCAGTATTTGTACAGCTTTGCTTCTTATGCTCCTTCAATCAGGTCGTCATTTGCAAACTTGCAGACCCAACCTGTCAACATACCTGATGATCCTGCTTTCTCCTCCTCTACTTCTAACCCTACTATTAACTTGCTACACCAGACACCTTCTGTCAAACTTTTCTCTGGTGAGGATCGTTCTTTCTCCGCACTTGCTTTTCCTAACCCAAATTCCAAGATGCCTTGGTTGACAGCACTGTTACCTCTGATGCTGACAAAATCTCTTTTGATTTCGCCTATTGTACCCTTCATTATCTTATCCTACTGTTACTTACCCCCCTGGTTGATTAAACTCAATTATATTACATTATAATTTATATTATATATTATATTTAGGTACACGTACATTACGCGTCTTTCCTGGATACCAGTCCCTCCCTCTCTTTTCCTTCATAGAACATGGGAAGTATATGTTGTGTGTGTGTGTGTGTGTTCATCGTCTTTTTGTATACCCCTTTGATCTATGTTGTGTACCCCCAGGGGTACGCGGACCCCAGTTTAGACAACACTGCTCTAATTTTTTATTTTTTTTTTTTCAATTTCTGGCGAGGTCAAGTCTCCAGCACTTGACCTTTCATTAGATGCTGTTGAATATCTTGAACAAGCCTCTTGGTTTGAGGAAGGCGCGTTGTCTAAGAACAGGCTGATGTAATGTGTATATTATAATGTACATGTGTATGTATGAATGTACGTGTGGCGACACCCGGTCGGTGTCGCACAACAGGATGTCTAACAACACGTCGTGCTTTTGGCCGTGGGAAGCTGGGATGAACTGACACTAGGATCAGCAAATGATGACTTTCATCAGCCGTCATCAACCGGAACCCACACCCCTCCGGACGAACTACAAGCAAATAAAACGGGCGAACAACGCGGAGAAGGGAGAGAAGACGGGTGACGGGCAGGCGAGCGGTGCTCTGCCGCCCGGCGCCCGGCAGCGGTGTGGCTGTCTCTGATTTCGTGCGTCTCCCTCACGTAAACTGTAAACCTTATGTAGTGCAGCTGTTAATATAGTTAAAATACATTTGGTATTTGTATTAACCTGAGAGAGAGAACTAAAGTGAACTAAAGTGAACTTATAACGGCTACCGCTCGGCCACACATCACTTAACTAAAAGGCTATTGTGTTGTCTCAACCACTTCAATCAACTGGAGAACGCAGGCAACGGTATACCGGACCTGACGTGAGATAACAGTTCGCGCCTTCATAATAAAAGTAACCCTTAAACTTAACACTTAAAAACAGCTAACAAAAAGGCTAACACTTAACTATTGTTGTAATTCTTATTTTATGCCCTTCACCTCCTTCTCCATGAACGTCGCGCTTCTGCTTCCCTTGATTATCAACCTGACGATAAACTAGTTGGTTTTGCGGCTAAGATTGTCAAGAAACTTGAGGACTCCCCCAAGGCTTTACCTGGCGTTCCAATTGCAGCTATGCAGAAGGACGACTCACACCAAGTTGTGTGCAACTACTGCAACAAAAAGGGTCAAACAGCACCGAACTGCTTTCACGAAAGCGTGGCATACGTTATAACGCTGGCAGTAACGCAGGTGCTCGATACAATAAGTCTTTTATCAGAGAGAGATAATTCCCCCGCCCCCCTCCTCCGGTCAAAAAGATCGTCATTCTTCTGTTCATATTCTTGTATTCTAATTATACTCTCGGAAGCTTTTATGAAAATGACTTTTCGAGACACAAAAACTGTTGTCTCGATTTCCAGCTTCCTATATATATATATGATATATAGAATATATATGATATATATATAATATATATATATATATATATATATATATATATATATATATATATATATATATATATATCATAGACTTCACAATCTCTTGACGGGAAACGGGGCGCGGGGCCGATTCGCAGGGGGCCGATTTTCAAAAATTTAAAATTTAAATATTTTCAAAACCAAAGCAGCTAGCGACCTGAAACTAAAACAGGCACCTCCCTTAGGCATATATGAGTCTCCATGAGCAGCGGTATCACAAAATTCAAAGTCGTTCCATAATAAAATCCCGATTAATTGTTTTTTATATAAGTATAACAAAACTTAAAAAGGCTATAAAATCCTCAGATTTTACGCTAGATGCGCAAACATCACCAAATGCAGAGATAATCACTTATATTTTCAGAATCAATAGCAATATTTAGCATATCTTATAAGTTTTTGCCCGAAATAGCTACTTATTTTTTTTTTATTTAGTGCAATTTTTTACGTAAGTTTTTAACATCTAATAAATCACTTAATTTTCACATTAGAAACTTAATACTTGAGGAAAGCATGCAGAAACATCTTAATTTTACTCAACAAAAGCAAAATATTCATTTTTCTATATACAATCACAACTTATTTTGGTTGAATTCCGATGTCACTATTGCCGCAGCACGTCTTGCCGGCTATCTGGCCCTCGTCCCTGAACAATCACTTTAGCCTTTTGGCCTATGACTTGTGGGCCCCGGTCAGTTTCCTGGACTTGTACACGTCCCTGTTCCTCGCCGTCTCCTTCCTGCCCTCCTCGATACTGCTCCTCTTCCTGCCGGTCGGCTGCTTCAAGGCCTTGTTCTTCCTCGCTTCTGAGGTCACGTCCTTGGAGAAATTAGCACCGAAACAGTTGAAGAGGGACCTGCTGATGTGCGGCAAGATGGTGTTGGCCAGGTTGTGCCCCTCCTGGCACCTGCAAGGTCGGGTCTGAGGCCGCCAGGAACTCCAGGAGGTGCCTGAACCCGTCCCTGTGGCGCATGGCAAGGGAGAGGAACCTCAACCTGCGCTCCTTCTTGTCCTCCCTGCACATCAGGGAGTCCCACAGCGACATCCCGAAAGACGCCATGTGGGCCATTGGGAGAGATGGCCGCTTCAGGACCGCCCGGCCGTCTCCAGCTCTCCCTGTCGACCAGCTCGACCAGGGCGTCGAACATCACAGAGGGCGGGTCGCCCCTCTCGAGCTCCACGGTAATCTTCATCTCCTCCTGCTGGGCAAGCTCCTGCTTGCAGCACTCGGCCACAGAGGAGTTGGCCTGGACCTTCCTGGCCAGGTAGCCGGCGTAGTTGCCGACCGCGGCGAGGAGCAACTCGTCCGTCGGCGGGTCCGGCTGGTCGTCGGCCAGCTCCCTGGCAAGCTGGGCCAAGATCACCTCGTCGTCCTCCTTCTCCTCTGCCTTGGCCCGGTCCAGGTCGGCCTGCACGTCCCCGGGGAAGAACCCGACGAGCTTCAGCAAATGCAGGCGCTGGGCCAACCTGTTGCTCACCATGAAGTTCTGCACGCTGTGTCTTCTTGTATCGTCCTCTGGATCCTTGCAGTTGTGGGGAAGGGTACAGAGACGATGAATAACTGTAGGTCCTTTACTTGGAGAGTAAACAGAGGCAGGACAGCAATAATCCTTTACAGAGGGGAAGTGCCCAGCTGACTGCGTGCCTAAGGCGAGTTAGGCGACGCGGGAACTGAGCTGAGTTGCCATGTAGGCACTAACTAAACGTACATTTCTTGTTTCCTAATACGTAAAACTGTGGACTTCACTATCCTACAGTTATCATTCATTTTACGTAAAGATTTCAACCTAAAGTTACGCAAATTTGCCATTTTTTACACAACGTTTTCAAAGTGCACGCATGGTGCTATTTTATATAAGTTACCTTGAATCCTCGACCAAATCACTCTAGAGACACTCCTGCCTGCTTGTATGCACTAAAACTTGAAGATTTCGTCCTGTTTCCACTTAAATTCGGAGTAAGAACGCAGAGTGTGTTTGAGTTGTCGCAGTGAAAGTCGCCATAACAATCGGCCCCTTACGCGAAGCCAGCGCGCCAAGACTGAAGAGATTTCCCGTCAACTAGTTGTGAAGTCTATGTATATATATATATATATATATATATATATATATATATATATATATATATATATATATATATATATATATATATATATTATTTATTTATTTATTTATTTATTTATTTATTTATTTATTTATTTATTTATTTTTTTTTTTTCAGAACATGAAGTTCCCATCTTCAGTGTTTATTGGGGAAGATGCTAGCTATTAACTGTATGTGAATGCTTTCCTTTGTTGTCTGTGCTGTACAAGGAATGTTAGGGGCTAAAGTTACTTGGGTCTATATAGCTTTTGAAGGGTTCCTGCGAGTACTCTGTTAATAGATCAGGAGTTGCAATTTTTGTTATTAAGGAATCAATGTCGCAATACACTAGTTTCGCCCGATCTCCGTAATGAGCCTTCAACACATTGTAATAGAAATCATATAGTCGCAGCTTGGACAGCTCTAGGATGTAGTAGCCAATGTAGTTTGGATGATTCACCCGTGAATATTTCCTATGGCGAGTTACAACTACATGACCATCATTGAGAGGTACAACGCGTTTAAAGTAAGGACTTCGGGCCAGCTTCAAAAACTTTTCGCGGTTGGTGACAATATCTATGTCTTCACTATATTTGGCCACGTTCATCAGGAATCGACCAAAAATGCTGTTTGAAATACACTTGATTGCATTTTTCTTGATAGGTCAAGTAGCACTTTTGGGGGCTTCTATGTTATCCCGAATGAAGTCCGCAAGAAAGTGCTTTTGCTTAAACGTATAAATAGCATGCACTTTTTTAACAACCAGGCCTAGTTGAATAAGTAGTTTAAGGAGGGGCAGACCAAATAGCATTTTCTCCTGAGCAGCATGTGTTCCAATCAGTTTTATGTTCTTACACGGTGCTGGACGGTTTTCTTCTTCATACCATTCGCGTGTGACTGACGATATATCTCTGTTGGTGATATTTTGTCTTCTGATGATCAGTGTGAGGTCATCCGTTTTCTCAACGACTTCACGTGAGACAGCCTCAGTATCGCACAGAATGAGATATCCAAAATATTTGCGTTTCTTTCTTTCTTTGTGAAGGAACGCCTACCAACTACTCTGTTGGCCGCTGTACAGTTTGCTGACAATTGGGTGTCTGCTCACAATGTGTACTCCAAGCCACAATTTGGCCATCTCTTTAGTAAGAAACCCTCTAAGCCATCTTCCTCCTTATCTAAAGCACAACCTTCTCAGGCTACTCCCGCCAAGGGCAGCTCGTCGGCTATACGGTGTCACAATTGTGGAGAAGAGGGCCATATTCGGCCTCGATGCCCCAAGAACCCCAGAGCGTTCAAGGACGGCACTACTGCTCAGCCTGGCGGGAGTAACTATGACTCTAAAGCGTTAGCCTAAGAGTATCACGTAGGTCGAACCCAGGAGGCCTGGGCAAGACCAGACACATAGTTACTTTTGGTGAGTGGCCTTCACGTGGTCCCGCTGGATGCGCAGGGTTGGGGTTTACCCGCCACCCCTCTAATCCCTGCGTAACCGAACACTCACCTCTCAGCGACGGTATTCATACACTTCTTTGTTCCGCTTATCCACATCCAGGATGGCGGATGCTGTCGCCGGTCGGGGCCAAGACCGCTCCCCTACCTGTCCCGAGTGTGGCCTGACCTACGCATCCTTCCCAGGACGTAGGCTTCACCAACGAAGAGCCCACCCAGAGACATTTCATGCGGCGCTCCTGCAGGAGACAGTGACCCGACCGAGAGCCAGGTGGGACCCGGAAGAGGACAGCCTTATGGCCACCTTTGAGAGGGACCACCCTGAGCTCTCGGTCGCGGAGCTATGCGAGTCCATCTGCGCACAAGTTCTCCCCCACCGTACTCTTGATTCGGTTACCTCACATCGGAAAAACCGGCAGTACCAGGACATTCTGCGATCACTGCGCAGGAGTCCGCGACGGCCTCGAAGACCTAGGGCCGCCGTTGGTGGGTCCCCCGTAA
Organism: Eriocheir sinensis; assembly: GCF_024679095.1. Classification (NCBI taxonomy): domain Eukaryota; kingdom Metazoa; phylum Arthropoda; class Malacostraca; order Decapoda; family Varunidae; genus Eriocheir; species Eriocheir sinensis. Next base: position 148,855 of record NW_026112316.1, on the reverse strand, counting down.
GGGCACGGAGAGGGGGTGCAAGAGCTGATGAGCAACCCGGGGCTGAACTGGACCCGCAGCCAGCAGAGGTTCCGGTAGCTTTAGAACACGCGCTCAACCGCAGTGGAGAGGCGGGAGAGGCCGCAACAGCGGAGGCTGACGGAGAGCTTGCCAGAGCCCTGGAAGAATCCGTTGAGGCGGCCTCAGAAAGCCTCTCCATTCCTAAACCAAGAAATCTGGCAGACATCCAGGCACAATTTGATGCCTGGATTCCTCCTCGTCCCCCACGTGTTGCCCCACCAAGATCGGGGCATCACGCAAACCTCACTCCATCGAGGTTGAGGAGAAGAAAATATGCAGCCTTCCAAACCCAGTATAAGAGGGACAGAGGCCGGGTGCTAAAGAAGGTTCTGAGTGGGGATGATCTTCTCAGCACCCCGGCCCCCCCGGAGGGTTCTTTAACCTTCTGGAAGGGGCTGTTTAGTCGGCCGAGTCCAGAGGACCGCCGGACCCCGGATCCCGTTAGACGGGTCAGCCCATCAGTGATGGGCGCCGTCACGGAGGAGGAGGTCGAGGCGGCACTGAGGGCCACCCCCAAAGCTACGGCACCGGGCCCCGATGGTCGTCTCATTAGCGACCTAACGGGGCTCGGGTTAGCCAGGCTTACTTGGGTGGTCAACGGGTGCCTCTGGCTCGGGGCTCTGCCCCCCGACTGGGTAAAGGGCAGAACAATCTTATTGCCCAAAGTGCCATCTCCATCGGCACCAGGGGATCTCCGGCCCATCACAATTACTCCCCTGATAACAAGGCTCATAAACCGGATCCTAGCGAGACGGCTGGACCGGGATACGCCACTGCCCGCGCAGCAGAAGGGCTTTAAGAGGGAGGAGGGCTGCGCCGCAAATATCGCGGTTTTACGTTCAGTGATTAAGTCGGCGCAGCAGACCCCCTCTAACCTGTATGTTGCGTGGGTAGATTTCAAAAAGGCGTTTGACTCAGTGGGTCACCCATCCCTGCTGGCAGCGTGCAGGAGGTGGGGTTTTCCATCTAGACTCACTGAGTACGTCTGCCAGATGTATAGAAACGCTGCTACCAATATTGACGCAGGCGACCCCACCAACATCACCAGGGGCGTCCTGCAGGGGGATCCCCTCTCCCCCTACCTGTTTAATATCTGCCTGGACTGGGCCCTGGCTGCACTCCCCAATAACATCGGGGTACAGGCAGGTACCAATAAGATCGGGTACCTTGCCTTTGCCGACGACGTGGCGCTACTGTCCTCGACCCGCTCGGGCCTGCAAGCTTCGTTAAACAAGCTTGCGGAAGCCGCAGCGCTTCAGGGCCTCGAGGTGGGCTTGGGCAAGTGCGCCACGTTGGGCATAGCAGCCAATAAGAAAAAGAAAACTTGGGCCCAAGACACAACCCCCTTTACCATCTTGGGGAGGCCTATTCAAGCACTGGCACCCGGGGAATTCTATAAGTACCTGGGTGTCCAGATGGGCGCCGGCGGAGGGGCAACGGCGTACCAGGCACACGAAGATCTTGTGCGGAAGCTTGAGAGGCTATTGAGAGCACCGGCAAAGCCCCAGCAGAAGTTCTGGGGCTTAGTGAACATCATAATACCTCAGCTGCTCTACCCGCTGGTAAACATGGCGGCTACGGCCGGCCAGCTAGGCCGAATCGACCGGGCCATCAGGCGGTTTGCCCGGTCCTGCCTCCACCTGCCGATGGATACGCCCCTCGGGTATTTCCATGCGGCAGTAGTGGATGGGGGACTGGGCATACCTAGCCTGACCACACGGGTCCCTCGACTGAAGGAAGATCTCCTTCAGCGTTTGAGGGTATCCGAGGACCCGGTGGTGAAGCACGCCGTGGGAGCCGGCGGGGGGACAACCTCCGAGCAGTCCACCACGCTCGAGGAAGACAGCTGAGAGTAGCCGGTGGTCCAGGCAGCTCTATGAGGCAGTGGATGGCTCGGGGCTCCGAGGAGCCTCAGAGACCCCTGCCTCATCAAAATGGATTAACGACGGTACCCTTCTCCTCAAAGGGGGTGACTTCTGTCGAGCGATTAAACTGCGGGGTAATCTGCTCGTCACGAAGACCCGTTCTGCGAGGGGGAGGCGGGTGGATGATATCAACTGTGACCTCTGCCGCAGACACCCGGAGAGCCTGGGCCACATCATGCAGCGATGCGCTGCAGTCCAGGTTGCTCGTACACGTCGTCACGACCGTATACTTGACTATGTTGCGGGAAGGCTAGGGGATGCGGGCTTTGTTGTCAAAAAAGAACCGGCTATACCAACTGTTGCCGGGGTCCGCATCCCTGACATCGTAGCCACCCGCCAAGGCCTGGGCTCGGTGGTGCTTGATGTACAGGTGGTCGCTGATGCGGCTGCAGGGGATCTGTACACAGCCCACCTTAGAAAAACCGCCTATTATGATGTTCCTGACATCAGGCGGTGGGTTCAGGCCGAAACAGGGTTCCCCCCAGTATTTTCCTCCATAACTTCTAGCTGGAGGGGGATCCTAGCCCTCCCAACCGTGAACACCTGGGAAGCACTCGGGCTCCGGAAAGCGGACCTGAAGGTCTTGGTAGCCCGAGTCCTTGAGGGAGGGCTAAATATCTATAGAGAGTTCCAAAATACAAGTGGGGGGGTGGTCCACCACCCCGGCTAAGTAAGGGCTAGCAGTCCCGAGGTCCTTCTACAAGTAAACAAAATTTTCTGGCAATCGAGTTTCGGCGTTGTTATTAACATTTATTAAAATCAGGGCCTGCGCTGATTAGCGTAGGCTTTGAAAAGGAAAGGCGACGTTTAGATCTTGTCCCTATTAATTAATATTTAAATTAATATAATGAATAAAGTAAAATAATTAATGAAATTAAAGATTAATCTTAATATGAAGATACATTAAATAATTGAATTATTAATATTATTATTATTATATTTAAGAATTTAATTTAATTGAGTTATATAAATTTCTTGTAGAAAGTAAAATACTTTGCACATAGAGTAAACAAAACAAAAAAAAAAAAAAAAAAAATAGGCTTCTGTTGGGGGGATCCTAGTGTTCCTAATTACAGAGCTTCTGGCACTATTAATGGTGCCTGGAATTCCTCCATTATCAGATATACTGGTTGTTCATGTATCATCGTCTCTGAGGAGTCCCTGCCTGACGCTGATGTTAGTAACTCTCAAGTAGCTCATGTCGCAGATTATTTGAGGCGTGTCGATGAATTCCCGGTATTGCGTTGTTATCTTAGATGTCCATATTATACTGGATGGACAGACGTAGTCCGGGCCCCTATTAAGTTTGCTACTGCCTTAATTGGAAATGTTTCAGGGGTAAAGGCACCAAATGATTCTGATAACTTCCAGACTTCTCCACCGGACATCCAGCCTGCAGTTCTAGAAAGTGTTCCACGGCCTCCTTGCACCTCTTCTGTATGTCAAATTTTACCAGAGGATGCCTGCACTCCTGACGTGCTTGAGCAGGTGGCTCAGGCACGTCCTTGTCTCTACCATTCATGAACATCCTGCCAAACACACCAGTTCTGCACAGGTACATGCTGTATCAACACGCTCGAGTAGAATGAAGCGTCTACACCCCCTTGCCCTACCAGCCTTGCAGCCACTGTCTATAACTCCTGATGAGTTTGGACAGTTGCAGGCGTTGTGTACTTCTCTCAACGAGATAAGGGGTAAGGCTGATTATGCTGTTATTGACCAAGTTAGGAATGGCTCCACCTTTCAGTTTATTATGATTGACGGTCTTCTGTACCGCAAGTGTCTAACGTCTAGTAGACATGATAAGGTAGGGAAGCTAACACTGGTTGTCCCTCGTGACTGTCGCCAGACCATCCTATCTGTTGCCCATGAGAGCCCTCTCGCCGGCCACTTCTCCCACAGGAAGACTGATATGAAAATCCTAGAACATTTCTTCTGGCCAGGAATGGGAGTGGATATAAGGGCATTTTGCCGTTCCTGTGTCAAGTGCCGGCGGTTCTCTGCTAAGGGAAGGGTTCGCCCGGCTCCTCTGAAGCCGATGCCAGTAATTACGGAAGCATTTTACAGGGTTGCCATTGATCTGGTGGGTCCCTTGTCACCTCCGTCTTCAGATGGTCACAGGTATATCTTAACTCTGATTGATTTTGCTACGGGTTTCCCGGAAGCAGTACCCCTAAAGGATATTGATTCTATTATGTGGCTGAGGCCCTACTTTCCATCTTTTCCCGTGTTGGTATTCCTCGGGAAGTGTTATCAGACCGATGTACTCAGTTCACCTCTAACTTGATTTCAGAACTACATAAGCTACTTGGTGTAAAGCCTATCTTTACTACACCCTTCCACCCCAGCAGCAACGGTCGCATTGAACGACTTCATGGACCTTTGAAGGCCTCGCTGAGGAAGCTCTGTGAAGACAAACCTAAGGAATGGCATAGGTATTTAATACTAACTGTGTTTGCCCTCAGAGAAATTCCCAAAGACAGAACTGGCTTCTCTGCATTTGATTTATTATACGGTCGTTCCGTGAGAGGACCTTTAACTGCTCTGCGAGATTTGTGGGAGGATCGTAACATCCAAGGGCAGGAGAGAAGCTGTTTCCAGTATGTGAATGAGCTCCGGGATAAGCTGTCAGAGTGTGCCAAGAGAGCGGCACAAATGCCAATATAAGTGCCCGCCGATATAAAGCCTACTTTGACGTGAGATCACAAGACCGTCAGTTCCGGCCCAGAGATGAGGTGCTCGTATTGCTGCCGAGCGAAACAAGTAAGCTACTTATCGCATGGAAAGGACCATACGAAGTATTAGAGAGACGTGGTAAAGTTGATTATTTGATTGAAACTCCTAGAGGTCCTAAACTTTATCATGTGAACTTGTTAAAGAAATATTTTCGTATAGTACAATCTATGCAAGCCTTTCTTCTGGATGAGATCTCTGCACTCGAGGATTCAAATCCAGAAGCAGACTGGCAGAAGGCTAATCCAAGTCATCAGAGTCGACGACTGCCAAGATTATTCTAACCAGTTGCCTCTGACCCCTGATGGTGTGACCGACGACCAGCAGGACACCGAACCCGAGATCGGTTCTCACCTGGCTGATTTACAACAAAAAGGATTGAGAGACCTAGGTGAATTCCTCGACGTATTCTCTAACACTCCTGGTTGCACTAATACCATGGAGCATGACATTTCGCTCACAACCACAGACATAGCTCGGGCTAAGGTTTATCAGGTCCCAGTTCACCTCAAACCCTATTTTGAGAGAGGTGGAAACACTCCTGCAGCAAGGCATCATTCAACGCTCCGCATCCCAGCACTCTTCACCTGTAGTGATGGTAAGAAAGCCAGACGGCTCCTTTAGAATGGCAGTTGATTATCGTCAATTAAACTCTGTCACTGTATTTCATGCTGAGCCTATTTGCAATATGGAAGAGGACTTGTATAAGTTTTCAGGCTCTAAGTATTTATCAGAGTTGGACATATTACCAAGTACCGCTATCTGACAGAGCCACACCCTTAACTGCTTTTCCTACCCACCTGGGTTTGATGGAGTTTCTTAGGATGCCATTTGAATTGGTTACTGCCTGTGCCACGTATATTCGGCTGATGAGGATTGTCCTGGCCGATTTACCTGATGTGAGCTTTTATTTTGATAACATCTATATACACTCTAAGGATTGGGAAGGGCACCTGGCCGCTCTTCGTTCCGTCCTTAGCAAGCTGAGAGACCATCACCTCACCGTCAAGCCATCAAAGTACCGCTCTGGGGTCGTATCCATCCAGTATCTTGGTTTTCGGCTGGATGGCAGTCATCTCTGGCCACTGCAAGACAAGGTCGAGGCTCTGATTACTGCATCTCCCCCTTCCACTAAGAAACTCCTGCGCAGCTTCCTGGGGTTAATATATTTTTACAAAATGTTTATCCCACAGGCATCTGAGTATACTGGTCCCTTGTCAGACTTGTTGAAGAAGGGTGTAAAAGAACCTCTTCATTGGAGCGAAGATCTGCTAAGCCGCTTTGCCCACCTCAAGTCTGCCCTCTCTATTGCTCCAGTTCTTCCGCTCCCAAACCATCAAAGGACCTTTGTACTCAGAACATATGGCTCCAACCACGGGCTAGCAGCAGTGCTGCTCCAGTATTACAACGATCATCCCCATCCCGTATCGTATGCCAGTAGGAAATTGCTTGATCGGGAAAGAAGGTACTTCACCATCGAAAGGGAATGTTTAGCCATTGTATTTGCCGTGTTAAAGTTTGATTATTATCTTAGAGGGAAATAATTTATTTTAGAGATAGATCACAGACCTTTAGTGTACTTGGCCACATTCACGGGGAAAGAATAATAGACTTCTCAGATGGTCACTTGGCTTGCAAGCTTATAAATTCAGGATTGTTCATATTGCTGGTAAGGACAACGTGGGTGCTGATTTTCTTAGTAGATCACCCTCATAATCCTATATAATGTATTTCTCATCTACTTGCAGTAGATTCTTGTTTGGGGGGATGTGTAAGGGCCGCCGGCAACCCTCACATAACTTTGTGTGTGTGTGTGTGTGTGTGTGTGTGTGTTTCCGTGTGCGTAGGAATATCACGCCACCGTAACTACCATTTATCCACGCGTGATGCTTCACGTGAATTGCCGATGCGCACTTCGAACCCGCGAGAATAATCGGTGGTGTTGACTGATCTCCATCTTGTTAACCCGGCAGCGTCGGTGGACCCATTTTTGGGCTCCCGCGAGTCGGTCCGCTGAAACGGCGAACCAAGTTTTGGGCTCGGCTCAAAACGCCTAATTCGAACTAATTGTAGGCGGTGGCGGCATAGAGCAACCCACCATGCATGAACTGGGTCATTGTGGTGGTTGATTGATCTTGAGGTGGGCTTATTTGTCACACGTGGTGCTGTAAGGTCATGGCAGACTGAATTAGCTATCCATACAGTAATCACTTGTCAAATTCTCTAAAGTAGACAACAAGCGACTCTCGGCTAGATGCCACGTGTCACGAGACTGTTTATTTTGTAACAAACACCACCCCCAAAAAATGGAGTTTGAGTATAAGTAAATATTTTCTAACGGCTGTATGGTTATGAGAGGAGTACTCTGATATACGTTCCATGCTCTTTTCTTAGTCTCAAAATGCAGTGTAATGTTGCCGTTTCGGCCACTTCGGCTTTCACATAGCCGACGCCCACGGGTTAATATCCGCAGTGACCTCCAGTCTTCTGCCGGCAACATACATCCACACCACTCTGGGCTGAGGTAGAAGACATCACTTTCGTGGGCTGAAGTGATTCTCTCTCTGCCTGTTCAAGCCGCTGTATAGAGAGGGAACGGAACTCTGTAGTGACCTCTAAATCTTCCCGTTTTCTTCATCTTTAAATCTTTAGTCTACCCTTTGACTCACCACGTTCTCTTTCTCTTCCGCCTTCTATTACACACACACCATCTCATCCTCCATATTTCATCAAATCGTGGGTCACTACATCATAAACATGTACCAAATCATCACATATATTATAACAAACTCGCCAACATAGATAATAACACCAAATCATCAACCGTGTATAATAATGTATATCAACCTCTGTAAATATTATTTACCATATGTAATAACATTCATATGCCCAAAAATAAAATTCCTCTCCAATGGAGTCACCACTAGTTAATAGTTGTTTCTATTAACCTACAAAGGCTTGCCCTAGCGGACTTAATACGGCGAAGCTCACAGCTTCGTTCGGCGGCCGAAAGCACACAAGCAGCAATGCTTGGCTTTCACGTAGCGGTCTAGGCTACCGCTACAAATGGTGACCCCTGGAGTGACCTAGAGGTACATCCCTCACTTTCTTTACCCACCCGCTGCCGCCACCGCTGCAGCTGAACGTGGACTTCCCTCCCCCCTCCAGCCCCGGCCCAGTGTACCCGCCGTCTCCACCGCAGACCACGTCCAGCCCCGACCCTCACCACGTAACCCGTGGGTTCTCTGCCGGCAGGCTTCAGCATCTGGTCACGCTCTCCCCGCTCCGGCCGACGGCAACTCGCGTGGGGACTCCTGCCATCGCCCCGCTGTACCTCGCCTCACCTACCCAGCCCAGCCCAGCCTCACCACCGTACCTCACCCTGTCTGGTCGCCGCCCTGCGCCCGCGGCTGCCTCCCTCGTCAGCCCAACACATCGACTCACCCACCGCTTCAACAGCCTCCTGCCGCTGCGGCCCCCCGGCGTCTCTATCGGCGCCCTTCCTACCTCCGTGGCCTCGGCAATATCGCTGGTGCTTCTGCAGCGGCACTCCCGCCGCCGTGGCCCCTGACGCCCGTCAGCGCCTTCTGTCACCCCGCCGACATCGAGTGTAGTGTCGCCCTTATAACTCGCACCGTTCCGTGGCGTGCCAAGTGCATGTGCAGTGACGCCCCGACAACAACACTAGTGGCGTTCCGCCTCTACCCACCATCACTCTGTTTCAAACACTTAGCGAGTGCGTGATTGTGCAGTGACACCCATGGCATGTAACAAGCCATAAGTGAGTGAGTGTGTGTGTAGTGACGCCCCTCCCGGCAGTGCTCCCCGTCGGTAGTCAGTGCTTCCCCGACGTAGTTTACCGCTTAGTGCTGTGCTCCGTTACACCTCCGGGATGCCTGACGCGACTCTCGGCCTCCAGCCGCCGCGGCCCCTGGCTACACTGCCAGCGCCTCTACACGCGGTCATGACCTCCACAACCGACACCGACCCTGCCCTAACGTGCCCCTCCACGATGTCTGACGACGACGCTGCGCAGGGCGTGGCCAGCCTCCATGCCCCCACCGTCACCAGCGACAGTTTGACCCGCCAGCTCACGGCTCTTATCACTAAGCTACGAACAGAGGTCAACACGCTCAGGGAGGACATCAGGAGCCAACGCAGCCACTCCTCGTCACCACACAGCCACTCCTCGTCACCACACGGCCACTCCTCGTCACCACACCACCACTCCTCGTCACCGCACCACCACTCCTCGTCACCCCGCCGCCACTCCACCTCCAGTAGTAGCCCCTCACATAGCTCCGGCGTCTGCTACTACCACAGGAGGTTCGGCAAGGATGCCAGGCAGTGCACATCTCCCTGCGGGTTCCAGGGTTCGTCACAACAGCCCGGGCGTGGACTAACAGCTCACAGCGTCCGCCAACACACCTCGAAGCTGTTCCACATCTTCGACCCACTCTCCCGCACCAACTTCCTCATCGACACTGGAGCCGAAGTCAGCGTCCTCCCCGCCACACCCAGCCAGAGGTCCTTGCCGACCATCGCCCGCCTCTACGCTGCTAACGGCACGGGGATCCCTGTCTTCAAAAAACAAACGCTCCAGCTCAACCTCAACCTTCGCAGGTCGTTCGAGTGGACCTTCTACGTAGCAACAGTTTCACAACCTATCCTGGGCGCCGATTTCCTGTCTCACTACAATCTCCTAATCGACCTCAAGAGTCGCAAGCTCCTGGATCCACTGACATCCATCTCAACCAGGACCAGAGCAGCAGCAGGCGAAAGCACCCACATCTCCACCATCGGCGCAGGCAACCGGTTCGCGTCTCTCCTCAAGTCTTTCCCGACGCTGACACAGCCACACACAGCGGACAAGCCTGTGAAGCACCACGTCACGCACCACATCGAGACCACCGGACCACCAGCATACGCCAAGGCTCGCCGCTTAGCTCCAGAACGCTACCAACAAGCCAAGGCCGAGTTCGAGTCGCTGATGCGCCAAGGTGTTATCCGCCCCAGCTCAAGCAACTGGTCGTCTGCCCTCCACGTCGTGCCCAAGAAGAACGGTGACATACGCCCATGCGGCGACTACAGAGCCCTCAACTCGCGCACCGTCATGGATCGCTATCCGGTGCCGAATATTCAGGAGTTCTCCTCACAGCTTGCTGGCTCCACCATCTTCTCCAGGATCGACCTCATCAAAGCCTTCCACCAGATCCCAGTCAACCCAGCAGACATCCCGAAGACAGCCATCGTTACACCTTTCGGCTTGTACGAGTACGTACGGATGCCCTTTGGACTCAAGAACTCTGCCCAAACCTTCCAGAGGTTTATGGACGAAGTGCTGCGAGGACTGACTTTCTGCTTCGCCTACATCGACGACGTCCTCATCGCCAGTCCTGACACCGACACGCACCGCCAACACCTAGAGCAAGTTTTCGCCCGTCTCCAGAACTACGGCATCCAGATAAGCCTTGACAAGTCAGAGTTTGGTGTTACCTCCGTCGACTTCCTCGGCCACACCGTCTCTCCTTCAGGCATCACTCCCATCTCTTCCCGCTGCGACGCCATTCAACAGTTCCCGAAGCCGACAACTCAGCGCCAGCTCAAGCAGTTTCTCGGGATGATCAACTACTACAACCGCTTCATTCCACACTGCGCGCTCATCTTCCAACCACTCTACTCCATGATCAAGCCCTGCAAGAGAGGCCAGTCCGTCACACTCGCCTGGACTCCCGAAGCTGACGTCGCCTTTCTCAAAGCCAAGGAGGCACTGAAGGCTGTTACCACACTCAGCTTCCCTACTCCAGACGCCACTACTTCAATCTCCACGGATGCCTCAGACACCGGCGTTGGTGGAGTCTTGCAGCAGCACGTAAACGGAGCCTGGAGACCCATTGCATTCTTCTCACAGAAACTCAACAACGCCGAGAAGTACAGCGCTTTCGACAGAGAACTTCTCGCCATCTACAAGGCTGTCAAGCGCTTCAGATACTTCGTCGAAGGCCGGGAATTTCACATATACACCGACCACAAGCCTCTTGCCACAACCTTCATCAACAACAAGTCCACCTACTCTCCCAGGCAGCTGCGCCACATCGACTTCATCTCTCAATTCACGACAGACATCCGGTACGTCAAAGGCGAAGACAACATCCCCGCCGACGCTCTCTCCCGTAACATCTCTGCAACATCCTCCTCCCTCATCGATTATGCCGTCATTGCTGCAGACCAAGTCGACGACGCCGAGCTGCAGCAATTGAGGAATAACCCCGCCTTGTCGATGAGGCGAGTCGAGTTCCCCGGGACCAACGTGCACCTGTACGCTGACGCATCTACCGCCACCATCCGGCCCTACCTGCCGCAGAACCACCGGTACCCACTCTTCCGCCAGCTGCACGACCTCTCTCACCCCGGGATCCGAGCGTCACAACGGATGATGTCCTCGCGCTTCATATGGACGGGGATCAACAAGGACGTCAGAGACTGGACCCGCACCTGCGTCCAGTGCCAGGCTTCCAAGGTAACGCGCCACACCGTCTCGCCTCCAGCAGCGTTCACGCCCCGATCCTCTAGACTTGAACACGTCCACGTCGACCTCGTCGGCCCACTTCCACACTCCAACGGCTACAAGTACCTCCTCACCTGCGTTGACAGGTTCACACGCTGGCCCGAAGCTGTCCCGGTCGAAGACATAACAACGGACACCATCGCCAGAGCCTTCGTCAACACCTGGGTGTCGCGCTTCGGTACGCCTCTCAGCCTCACATCCGACCGTGGAAGCCAGTTCGAGTCGAGCCTTTGGGACAAGGTCATGTCCATCCTGGGGATTAAGCGGATCAGAACCGCCAGCTACCATCCTCAGTCGAATGGCCTTGTCGAGCGCTTCCACCGCCAACTCAAGGCCTCGCTGGCAGCAACAGTTCAGGACCGCAGCGACTGGACTACGACTCTGCCTCTAGCCCTCCTCGGCATACGGACGTCCCTCAAAGAAGACTTTGGCCACTCCTCTGCAGAGCTCCTGTACGGCACCACTCTCCGCCTTCCAGGAGAGGTTCTCTCGCCCACTCCTGGCCCTTCCTGCGACATACAGGACTACGCCAGGAACCTCAAGAACGCCATGCAGAGACTCCAACCAGTGCCGCCACGTACATCACCCTCCAAGACGTTCGTGAGCCAGGACCTCGACACCTGCACACACGTGTTCGTACGGGTGGACGCCGTAAAGAAGCCCCTACAACAGCCATATGATGGCCCGTTCGCTGTCACCAGGAGGACGCGGAAGAACATCACAATCGACCGCCACGGCAAATCCGATGTCATCGCCATCGACCGGGTCAAGCCCGCGTACCTCCTGCGGCCGGATCCTCCACGCACCAACACCGTGTCAGTGTCCCCCACTCCAGTGATTGCAGACAAACTCCAGTGCCACAGACAAAAACACGTAACGTTCCTCCTACTTCGTCACTAGGGGGAGTTATGTGACCCTCTAAATCTTCCCGTTTTCTTCATCTTTAAATCTTTAGTCTACCCTTTGACTCACCACGTTCTCTTTCTCTTCCGCCTTCTATTACACACACACCATCTCATCCTCCATATTTCATCGAGTCGTGGGTCACTACATCATAAACATGTACCAAATCATCACATATATTATAACAAACTCGCCAACATAGATAATAACACCAAATCATCAACCGTGTATATAATAATGTATATCAACCTCTGTAAATATTATTTACCATATGTAATAACATTCATATGCCCAAAAATAAAATTCCTCTCCAATGGAGTCACCACTAGTTAATAGTTGTTTCTATTAACCTACAAAGGCTTGCCCTAGCGGACTTAATACGGCGAAGCTCACAGCTTCGTTCGGCGGCCGAAAGCACACAAGCAGCAATGCTTGGCTTTCACGTAGCGGTCTAGGCAACCGCTACAACTCTTATCCTGCCGCCTCTGGTCTCGTCTTGAGCTGTGCTACGTTACATCTGTGCTACTGTCACGACCCCACACCAGGTGATATTTAACCTTGTTCTATTTAACCTCCCCACAGTGTTGGCCTAAAGGCTGTGTTGTTGCTATACTTGAACTACTATGGTGAGGATTAATAGACGGTTACATCACTGTTACGTGTTTGGGGGAATTCATTATTGATGTTTGTTACACCTTTGTGGTGATTGTGTGCACAGTGTTTCCTCGGTTGTCCTGATTGACTTCCGTGTATAGGACTCCACACCAGGTAAGTCTAACCTTTTCTATCATTCCTCTCCCGTGATTATTCGTGCTCTTTTCTTAGCTGCCTGTAATGTGATTACTATTTAGGTATTATCATTTGTGTGGAGAGGATGCTAGACGGTTAGATTACTGTACGTGTTGGAGGAGTTATGTCAGTGAAAATGATAGGTATCTCAGGAGTGGGAAGGCAAACACATGCTAACTGAACATTAGGTTTATTAAATAACAAGTTAATAAAACTTGTTATTTAATAAACTTAATATTAAGTTAGCATTTTTTTTTCTATCCTGAACCTTCGGCATTGGAGGCGAACGTAGTTCTTGCAATCTCTAAGCCTTTACGCTACTTGTAGCTGTATTTGATTATTTAACATGTGAAATATTAATGTTGTCTTTATCACAGGCGGGAAATGAAACCGGTTTACAGGTATGGACTTCCGTAGTGAAAAGTCGCGTCTGAGCAGCGACAAGTCAACCCTAGGGAGCTTGCCATTGTTGGATGACTCTGACGCGGATAAAAGCTATGATGTTGGAGTGGAGTGTAAGTCCCTTAAACGGCAGCATGGGTCATTGTACTCGTCAGAGGAAGAGGCCTTATTGGCTTTAACAAAAGACCTCAACAAACGCAAGAAAAAAAGGGAAGAGGATCCGAAGCCAGGCTGAAGTCACTGGACTGATGAACCTGCACAGCCCACACCAGCTATAGAAAGCCCTGAAGGTACCGGCTGTTCTCTCAACGGTAACAATTTGACATTGGTAAATATGTTAACTGGGTTCTTACATGGGACTCTTTCCCTCACATAAGCTTCTGCTCTAGTAAAGGTGAGCTTCTCAGAGGACATTGCAGAGGACACTGCAGCCTCAGCGGAGGACAGTACAACAGCCTCTTCAGATTAAGATGTAGAACAACCTGAATCTGCCCAAAAAATAACTCAAAAGGAAATAACTATATATAATTATTGGCTTCAGCCACCGACGGCTTGGAGCCGGAGGAAATTATGAGAAAGGGACAACTGAACCTTACCAAGCGGCGGAAGGTGCAGGGAGCTTTTGCCACTTACGGTAGGGTTCCAGCCCTGACATAAATTAAGGAACATTTCAAGATTGAAGTTACCTTTCATAAAGAAGAAATAAATAAATTAGAGATCCAAGAGAGAGAGAGAGAGAGAAGTTGCGACTAGCTGAAAAGTTCTAGGAGTCCGTCAAAACTGAACAAGCCGACAGGCTCAAGGCGCTTGTTGTACGGCATGGACTACGCGCAAGAACAGCTCCTCGCAGCAGACGACAGTGAGTATAGAATTTTGTCAACGAATCGATCTGCTTATAAATGTGCTAAAGTTACTGCATACATAAGAATGTACTCATAAACTAATTGCCGTTTATATAATTCAGACACCCGTGTACAATGGCAGGATGCAGCGGAAGAAGTATCAACATTAGACGGCACATTAGTCAGTGTCATAGATACTTGACGGTAGACGAGCAAGCAAAGCCCATCTGCAGGTATAAGAACTTACAACAACATGTCAAGTCAATGAGCACCAAAAAGCCTTCAACCAAACAAACTACAGGTGCAACTGTCAAAAAGTACCCAGAAAGGGAATGTAGTCTGTGTGATAAGAGGGTGAAACGGTTAGATATACATGTAGAAAAAGTTAACCGGCTTCAAAGAAGATCACAGGACTTCATCAAAGTAATGCGGCAATCTCTGGTTCTACCAGATGAAATTGAGAAAATACAGCCGGTGAAAGTGTCAGCAGGAACAATGGTAATTACACGGAATGATGGAGTAAAGGCGTTTCTCCTACACTTGCAGACTGCTTGAAGAAGAATTGTTATCTGATTGACAGCTCCAGGCGGGCGCATGTGCGAATAGCGAACGACGTTCTCACCCACCAAATCAACTATGAGGTCCTGACCACTCTCAACGGCCCAGCGATTTGCAAGTTGTTTGATAATATGGATATAACTGAACCTCCTCTGGGATTCCTAGAATCAAAGAATGTATTGAATGTGAACACCATTCGTAATTTTATCGAAGCTTGCCAAGGAGCGGTAGATTGCCTCGCCTTGTCCGACCTGGAAATATATCAAATAGATGACCAAGAAAACAGAGCGACTACAAAACGCATCAAAGTAATGAGAGGTATGTAAACCTATCTATGTGTTGTTTGCATATCTTTGCTATATTTATCTGTTTGTAATACATATTGGTAAATATATAATTTTCTCCCCCAGTAAAACTACGGAAGGAGGAAACAATTGAAATGGGCCAAGCTAGACGCCAAAAAGAGAGGGAAAATGTGACGCTGAAAGTCATAGGAAGGATCATGACCTCAGCCTACGTCAGCAACACGTTAGACATTGCCAGGCAATCTCTAACCGATCCTGCCTCCAGACCCGCGACTATGACAGACATCACCAGCCTGAGAGACGTCCTCATCACCACGATGATGATTAAAAATCTCAGGCGTCCAATGGAATTTGCAGAATTTGCGCTGGCGGAGTACCTGGAGATGAAAGAGAGGAAGGACCCAAAGACTGGTGTTGCAGATTACATTGTGCAGATTGCACGACACAAAACTGCAACACAAGGTATGTACTGCTGTGGTTTATATCATAGAGTATCAAATGGTGTTGGAAGACCTGAAAAAAAAATATATCCTCATGAGGGTATAACCTAGTGTTTTCTTCCAGGTCCCGCACTCATTTTTACGAATCAAGCTGAGCGGCAGACACATGAGGCTCATGTAATTTACTACCAGCCACAGGTAACAACCTGCACTTCTCCCAAGTGCTATATATTCCCAAACCGAATACAAATGACCGGTACTTCCTGCTGCTCGAAGTTGGCTTTCTCAAACTTGAGCCGAATGATCTGTAAAGTAGCGCTCAAAGCCGCAGCAGGGAGTAAGATAACTTCCCGCATATGGCGCCGGTCCCAAATTTCACCACTGTGGGAGAAGAATCAGGATCCAACTTGGAGGCACAAAGTGGCCACTCAGTGTTGCCATTCTCTGGAAAAGGCCACAAGCTACTAAGGGCAGAGCGACAAGATAGAGCCCGGGAAGAATGTGGTGAGCACCCTCACGGCACTCAGGGTCAAAGCTGTTGCCACCGACACCGAGACCGGTGTAACTCATCCCACTACGTAAGTAATCTGCTCTGTGAGCACGTATTTAACTTTAAGATTCGAAAACAATTGGTCAATAATCATACTGATTTTACCCATACGTAATGTTCTATTTAATTTTATATCTAGAGCTCCAGCTGGCGATGAGGAGCCGCAAGAGCAAAGCCTTGTGCTCTCTATGATGCTCGCTAACCCTTCAGACAAGGCTGACAATGAGGGCCGCTCTAGGGAGACAGAGAGTTTCCTGGTGCCCGATGCCCCATCTAAACCACAAGGGAAGCAAGCTGATGTCAGTGAGGAAGAGTAAGTAGAAGCAACTTATGTAAAGCGGGTATCATGAACATAGCTGTGTGTAATGAACAAAGCTAAGCAGCTGTTCAGGCCTAGGAGAAGTCTCATTTTCAGAAGTGTCGTGTCATCTGGAAGCGACTTTCCAGATAATGTCAGCGTGATGACATCCTTGGGAACCACCAATATGTTCTCTGTACTCCATATTGACACTGAGGATATGGCAGAGGCAATGCCATTAGACACCGCCAAAAAATTCAAAGAAATTACATGCGCTATGAAAACGTGTAATAGGAGTAGGAGGCCGGATTCCGTGATGGTACTGTGGGAGGAGGTTCAATAATACATGGTCGAAAGGGACTCCCGCTACGCCCCCTGGTCGGCTGAAAAACTTAGAAACAAACATAAATATATCAAAAGTGCAAAGGCGTCCCTGAAAAAAATGTAACCTCCCACAAGGTCAAAAGGGAGCTGTACTCTAGATTTGAGTATAGGCATAAGTTGATTTGTTTAAGGTATTAGTCTGGATTAAGTGTGTAAAGTTAAAAAAAAAAAATATTGTTTGCATATAAAAATGTTAAAATAATAGTAACATGTGCCTCATGTAACCTCCTACAAGGACCAATGTGTACTAGAGCCTAGATTTAGGTGTAGCCATGATAATGTGTAAGGTTAACCTAATTGTTTAATAAATATAGCATAATATATTTGTTTCTCTTTCCTCATTGTCCATTCTCTTAATTCATCTCATCTCATCATCATGCTAACCAAACTTTTCGATCTACAGGGACTGGCACAGCTCTGGGGCTTTTTCCCACCTTGTGTGTAGCTCGATATATGGAAAATATATCCTGTAACCCTGTAACCTTCGGGGAGTTTTAGCCACAAGCATGCTTACCAGTTAGCAGCCCCGCTTATTTTGACGATCCCTGTGCTGGGCTAAACAGCACAGGGGTACGTCTTACAAGTCAAACCTTTCTCTCGACAGGCTTCTTTCCCCACCAAAGCAAGGGGCGCCCTGTACCTTCAGCTCTTTGGAGTTTGAAGAAAACTAATGATGTGTGTAAGGATATCAAATAATCTTCCAAATAAGGCTTGTGGTTCCGTCACGCAACCTGATGACGTACACCTCAACCACGAGCCTTGTACACTCTTTGTGTATCATTTGCTAAAACATTATCGGTTTCCATGGCCATCCTTATTACATGAAGGGACGGCCGCACTACCTAAAAATGAATGCGCTGGCGGCCAACGCGATTCAGCAAAATGGAACTCGTGCTTACTACTTAGGCAAGCATGATATATTCCCTAAAAGACTTAGTGAACCGTTACTACGTTCCTCCCCCTCCCCGCCTCCCCCTCCCCCTCCCCCAAACACACACACACACACACACACGGACAGAGAGAGAGAGAGAGAGAGAGAGAGAGAGTATATCTTTCGAATTTCAGATTTTATTTAGTACTTAATCATAAAAGGAAGCACGTATTATATTAAAGTATAGGATATTATATGATTAATGATTATAATTCTATAAATAATGAAAAAGGGTTGGTTGCCTACGTGGCAAATCTTAAAAATATATATTAGGGTTAATGGCCTCTCTCTCTCTCTCTCTCTCTCTCTCTCACACTATATCTATATAGATATATATATATTTATATATATATATATATATATATATATATATATATATATATATATATATATATAAATTCGTCTCTCTCTCTCTCTCTCTCTCTCTCTCTCTCTCTCTCTCTCTCTCTCTCTCTCTCTCTCTCTCTCTCTCTCTCACCTCTTTCTCTTTCTTTCTCTATATAAATTCCTCTCTCTCTCTCTCTCTCTCTCTCTCTCTCTCTCTCTCTCTCTCTCTCTCTCTCTCTCTCTCTCTCTCTCCATACCAATATCTATGTGGGTAATATGATACGCCATAGATATGCGCATTAACAGACTGTAAGCATATATAGACTGTAACCTAGATAAGCGCGCGAAAACGTGGTTCCTAGATACAGCCTCGGCATAATCTGTCTGTATGAGTTTCCCTTACGACCTACACTCCATAGGAAGTATGCATCATAAAAAATGAACATGCGAACCACAATGGGGTGATGATTATCATAATTGTATATTCAAATGTTTCACATGAGCGACAATACACAGCAAAATTACTATGGTAGGAATAGGAATAGGTAGGATAGTAGGAGTAGGTAGGAAGACACCTACCGAACGGGCGTGAGCTACTCCCGGTGAGGATATATGGGAAGCGAGGAGGGTGCTGAAGCCCTTCAAAGACCCTTCCCATGTCCTCACTAACCGTTTCCCTATTGTCTCATCAACACCAGAAAGCAGTTCAGCATGCTCTCTAAAGACAGTTCCTCTCTCTTTCTACGCCACACTACATTCACACAACACACACACCTTTTCCCAAAATTCAATTCAAAATGGCCTAGGGGGGGGGACCATAAATTCCCCCAGGGAGAACTCCCCTTCTGGCTGCCGACTTGAGAGGTATCCTGATAACTCCTCGAACCTCCTTCTTATCAATTTCTGCAACATTCGCGGTCTTCGTTCTAATTTTCATTCTGAGAAACACCATCTCTCCTCCTCTAAACCTCACCTCTTCCTCACCGAAACACAGGTTTCTGAGGCTACTGACAGCAACCTCTATTCTGTTCCCTCCTAATATCTCTATCCTAAATTTCAATCCAAAGCTGGATGTTGCGCCTACGTGCGCAACGACATCACTTGCTCTCGTGCCCACGACCTTGACTCTTCTGAATGTTCCACCATCTAGCTAAGACTTCATTGTCTTTCTAATACTAAATACATCTGTGCTGTTTACCTCTCACGTAACTCTACTAACTATGTAAAATTTTTTGACTATTTTAACTCTAAAGTGGAGGCACTGAAGGCTGTTACCACACTCAGCTTCCCTACTCCAGACGCCACTACTTCAATCTCCACGGATGCCTCAGACACCGGCGTTGGTGGAGTCTTGCAGCAGCACGTAAACGGAGCCTGGAGACCCATTGCATTCTTTTCACAGAAACTCAACAACGCCGAGAAGAAGTACAGCGCCTTCGACAGAGAACTTCTCGCCATCTACAAGGCTGTCAAGCGCTTCAGATACTTCGTCGAAGGCCGGGAATTTCACATATACACCGACCACAAGCCTCTTGCCACAACCTTCATCAACAACAAGTCCACCTACTCTCCCAGGCAGCTGCGCCACATCGACTTCATCTCTCAGTTCACGACAGACATCCGGTACGTCAAAGGCGAAGACAACATCCCCGCCGACGCTCTCTCCCGTAACATCTCTGCAACATCCTCCTCCCTCATCGATTATGCCGCCATTGCTGCAGACCAGATCGACGCCGCCGAGATGCAGCAATTGAGGGATAACCCCGCTTTGTCGATGAGGCGAGTCGAGTTCCCCGGGACCAACGTGCACCTGTACGCTGACGCGTCTACCGCCACCATCCGGCCCTACCTGCCGCAGAACCACAGGTACCCACTCTTCCGCCAGCTGCACGACCTCTCTCACCCCGGGATCCGAGCGTCACAACGGATGATGTCCTCGCGCTTCATATGGACGGGGATCAACAAGGACGTCAGAGACTGGACCCGCACCTGCGTCCAGTGCCAGGCTTCCAAGGTGACGCGCCACACCGTCTCGCCTCCAGCAGCGTTCACGCCCCGATCCTCTAGACTTGAACACGTCCACGTCGACCTCGTTGGCCCACTCCCACACTCCAACGGCTACAAGTATCTCCTCACCTGCGTTGACAGGTTCACACGCTGGCCCGAAGCTGTCCCGGTCGAAGACATATCAACGGACACCATCGCCAGAGCCTTCGTCAACGCCTGGGTGTCGCGCTTCGGTACGCCTCTCAGCCTCACATCCGACCGTGGAAGCCAGTTCGAGTCGAGCCTTTGGGACAAGGTCATGTCCATCCTGGGGATTAAGAGGATCAGAACCGCCAGCTATCATCCTCAGTCAAATGGCCTTGTCGAGCGCTTCCACCGCCAACTCAAGGCCTCGCTGGCAGCAACAGTTCAGGACCGCAGCGACTGGACTAAGACTCTGCCTCTAGCCCTCCTCGGCATACGGACGTCCCTCAAGGAAGACTTCGGCCACTCCTCTGCAGAGCTCCTGTACGGCACCACTCTCCGCCTCCCAGGAGAGGTTCTCTCGCCCACTCCTGGCCCTCCCTGCGACATACAGGACTACGCCAGGAACCTCAAGAACGCAATGCAGAGACTCCAGCCAGTGCCGCCACGTACATCACCATCCAAAACGTTCGTGAGCCAGGACCTCGACACCTGCACACACGTGTTCGTGCGAGTGGACGCCACAAAGAAGCCTCTGCAGCAACCATACGATGGCCCCTTCACCGTCATCAAGAGGACGCGGAAGAACGTCACCATTGACCGCCACGGCAAATCCGATGTCATCGCCATCGACCGGGTCAAGCCCGCGTACCTCCTGCAGCCAGATCCTTCACCCACCAACACCGTGTCAGTGTCCCCCAGTCCAGTGATTACATACAAACTTCAGTCCCACAAGAAAAAACACGTAACATTCCTCTTACCTCGTCACTAGGGGGGGAGTTATGTAGTGACCCTCTAAATCTCTCCGTTTTCTCTACATTCATCTCTTTAGTCTGCCCTTTAACTCACCACGTTCTCTTTCTCTTCCGCCTTCTATTACACACACACCTATCTCATCCTCCATATTTCATCAAGTCGTGGGTCACTACATCATACAAATATATCAAATCATCACGTATATTATAATAAACTCACCGACATGCATAATAACACCAAATCACCAACCGTGTACATAATAGTGTATATCAACCTATGTAAGTATTATTTACCAGTTATAATAACATTGATATGCCCATAAATAAATTTCCTCTCCAATGGAGTCATCACTGGTTATTAGTTGTGTCTTTTAACCTTTAAGGCGGCTTTAACGGACCAAAACGGCGTTGTACCAGCTACAACGTATGCTGCCTCGAAAACACACAAACATAAATGTTTGGTTTTCGCTGTAGCGGCCTAGGCTGCCGCTACAGGTTCCTCCGATCACAACCTTATTTCTGTATCCTGTCATATCGCTCCCGTACATCCTCTGGACCCATTGAAGAGGCGATGCTTCTGGCATTTTGCTTCAGCTCGGTGGGACGATCTGAGGATGTACTTTTCCGATTTCCCGAGGAATGATTATTGCTTCCAGGAAAGAGACCCCTCTGTTTGTTCCCAGCGCATCACAGAGGTGATTGTCTCTGGAATGGAGGCATACATTCCACGTTCTTTCTCTACTCCTCATGCTAAAAAGCCTTGGTTTAATCAAGCTTGTTCTCGTGCTATTAAATATAGAGAGGCAGCTCACAAAAGGTTCCAGAGCCTTGGAACTCCCGCTAACATTGACCTTTACATTTCAGTCCGTAATCGTGCCAAATCTATTCTCCGACTTACCAATACGTCTTTTATCAATAGAAAATGTCAACACCTTGCTTCTTTTAATTCTACCCGTGACTCCTGGCATCTAGCCAAAAAATATCTCCTCCAATTTCACTTCTTCCTCTTTCCCTCCTCTCCTTAACCCTGACGGCAGCACTGCCGTCTCATCTGTCTCTAAGGCTGAACTCTTCGCTCAAACTTTCTGTAAGAACTCGACCCTGGACGATTCTGGGCATATTCCTCCTACTCATCCCCCCTCTGACTCCTTTATGCCTGTTATTAAGATTCTTCCAAATGATGTTTGCTATGCCCTCTCTGGCCTCAATTCTGAGAAGGCTTATGGACGTGATGGAGTGCCTCCTATTGTCCTTAAAAACTGTGCTTCCGTGCTGACACCCTGCCTGGTCAAACTGTTTCGTCTCTGCATATCAACATCTACCTTTCCTTCCTGCTGGAAGTATGCCTTTGTACAACCTGTGCCTAAGAAGGGTGACCGTTCCAATCCCTCAAAATACCGCCTATAGCTTTACTTTCCTGTCTATCTAAAGCTTTTGAATCAATCCTTCGCCGGAAGATTCAAAAGCACCTTTCCACGTCTAATCTTCTATCTGATCGCCAGTATGGATTCCGGAAGGGGCGTTCTATTGGCGATCTTCTTGCTCTCTTAACTGACTCTTGGTCATCCTCTCAGCCATTTCGGTGAAACATTTTCTGTTGCGCTAGACATATCGAAAGCCTTCGATAGAGTCTGGCACCAGTCTTTGCTTTCTAAACTGCCCTCTTTCGGATTATATCCCTCTCTCTGTTCCTTTATCTCCAGTTTCCTTTCCGGCCGTTCTATCTCTGCGGTGGTAGACGGTCACTGTTCTTCCCCTAAACCTATCAACAGTGGCGTTCCACAGGGCTCTGTCCTATCACCCACTTTCTTCCTGTTATTCATAACAAACTGTCCTGTCCACTCATACGCCGACGACTCCCTCTGCATTATTCAACTTCTTTCAATAGAAGGCCATCCCAACAGGAAGTAAACGACTCAAGACTGGAGGCTGGAGAACGCTTAACCTCAGACCTTGCTATCATTTCCGATTGGGGCAGAAAGAACCTCGTGTCCTTCAATGCCTCAAAAAATCACCACCTATTAACTCGACACAATCTTACAAACACCTATCCCCTATTCTTCGACAACACTCAGCTGTCACCATCTTCAACACTAAACATCCTCGGTCTATCCTTAACTCAAAATCTCAACTGGAAACTTCATCTCCTCTCACGATATCAGCTTCCTCGAGGTTGGGCGTTCTGTATCGTGTCCGCCAGTTATTTTCCCCCGCGCAGTTGCCATCCATATACAGGGGCCTTGTCCGCCCTCGTATGGAGTATGCATCTCACGTGTGGGGGGGGCTTCACTCACACAGCTCTTCTGGACAGTGTGGAGTCTAAGGCTCTTCGTCTCATCAGCTCTCCTCCTCCTACTGATAGTCATCTACCTCTTAAATTTCGCCGCGATGTTGCCTCTCTTTCTATCGTCTATCGATATTTATACGCTGACTGCTCTTCTGAACTTGCAAACTGCATGCCTCGCCTCCCGGCCCCGCTGCACACGACTTTCTACTCACGCTCATCCCTATACTGTCCAAACCCCTTATGCAAGAGTTAACCAGCATCTTCACTCTTTCATCCCACACGCTGGTAAACTCTGGAACAATCTTCCTTCATCTGTATTTCCTCCTGCCTACGACTTGAACTCTTTCAGGAGGGTATCAGGACACCTCTGCTCCCGAAATTGACCTTTATTTCGGCCACTTCTTTTGATTCTTTTTTGGGGGAGCAGCGAGTAGCGGGCTTTTTTTTATTATTGTTTCCTTTTTTTGTGCCCTTGAGGTGTCTCCTTTGTTGTAAAAAAATAATGGATATATATATATATATATATATATATATATATATATACTATATATATATATATATATATATATATATATATATATATATATATATATATATATATATATATATATCTCCCTAATAGTTAGTATGTTAAACTCACAACGTTAATTCATTATTTTTGAAGGATTTAATATCTTACTCACATGGTAACTTACCTGAGTGTGGTCAGATGAATGGCGGATTTGAGTGACTGTTTCTTGTGGCACATGAATGATTTTTTATTGCCCGAGTGAGTTGCAGTTTGTTACCTGTCCTCTTCCTTGCGAACTGTCTTCTGTTATGTAGCAAGGCTGCAAGCCTGCAACTTCGCTGTCTCTGATCTCAAAAAAATTATTATCAAAAATAAAAACATCCCAGCTTGCAAAAACTTATTGCATATGTTGAATTTTGCCCAATAAATGTTTATTTTCGTGTTTCGTGGCATTGTTAGTTGCTTTAGTTTTTCCTTTGTGTCTTTTGCGTGGTGCCATTGCCACCTTGCCTTCATTTGTATTGGTGATGACACAATGATGTCTTGTTAGCAAAAAAAAAAAGAAGAAAAAAAAAAAGTAGCACAACATGTTCATGCCTTTAACCACTTTTGCGTATGTTCATGGGCGATCTACTTTTGCGTCTCCTCACATTTTTTTTTTTAAATCGACACGGAGAGTACCCCTCGCTACATGGGCTCGTTTTTCCTGTTCCTGAGAGTTGATAGACAATCAGAAATATAAGTACCCCTCACTCCTGCAGCTGCTTTTCTCTGAGCTATCAAGTGACAGTGTCAAGTGTACCGTAAGTATGTATCCAGGCAGGGTGAAGAGCATTGTGTGGAAGCAATTTTCTTCCATTACATCAACGGAGGCTAAATGCAACATTTGCGGAAGGACAGTCAGGGTCTCAGGAAACACCTCAAACTTGCGCACACATTTATAGAAGTGGCACAATTCTGTGTTTGCGCAACTGAACAAGACCTCCAAATAATACTGATGATACTGAGGTGAGTTGATCAATAAGCTCCCATATACATGTATCGTTACTAACATTAGGAGATACTGATATGTTTTCTTTACATTACCCAGTGCTGTGTGATATTTACTCACATTCTTTGATTAATAGTTGGTCTTCAAGACAGCATGTAGGCAGTCTTATGCCACTCGGCTGTTTTATATTACATACCTGTATTTTGTTTCATGTCTTGTATTGCTGTGCAGAATGCTGTATGCTCTTTTTTTTTTATGGAGTAACAGGAAATCATATGAAAATACATAATTCATATGTACGTTATATATAAACACGGTAGAGAGTAAAATTAATGCAGATATATTCTAATTACATACTTTATTGGCTTTCATTGAATAACAGAAGCGATAGAAATTAGCAAAACAACACTCACAAGAGGCCAGAAAAACTGTAAACTACTCATAGTACAAGCTTACAATGTAAGACCAACTGCATTAACAGACATGTGTGTTAGGGATAATTTGTTGAAAGGCATGTAAAGTAACGAGGTAAGTACCTGTGAGAGGCTATAACTCCTCCCCTCCCTCGTTGGCTCCTTGCTTCACTATTTATCGTATGTTTCATATGTTCGTTCAGCGCCCAGTAGTAGGTTTCATTTCATTTGACTAAATAATCGAAGCCCCGAACCTCTTTTACCTCCTGCCTCGCCTCAGCAGTTTAAGGCAGTCCCTTCAGGAACCACCGTAGTGAACACATCGCTGGGTAACTTGCTTGTAACCAAGCCTGTGGACTGAACTGACTCCGGGGCACGCTTAGTGCCTCGTGATTGTGTCCGACTGTACATCAGTTTGTGCCATTCAGTGCTTTTCGGCTTGGCCGATCAGCGCTTAGGCTCCGTTTAGTAGCGCTTTGGTAACGTGAATGTAACGTCGAGCCGGTATTGGACACTGAGACTTGTGTTTAATTCTAAATACTAATTGCGAGTGTAGTATTTCCTTTGCTTGCTGTTTTGTGCTTTAGTGTTCGTTTTCAGTGTCATGCGGGAGTACCGTGACTTATAACTTGGTGTGTGTGACTACTGGGCACTGGAGTTACATTTAGTGTTTGTTTGTGTTGTGTATTTTTGGTGGTGTTAACTTCCGTCGCTGCATTGTAACTATTGTGTCGGGCTATAATTATTTCTACGTGTTTTGTTTTGCTAACACAGGTAGTCTGCTGCGGTGTAGGATATTTTTTGTTTTGTTGCAGACATATCAGCCCTGTTATCTTTTCTTAAGTTGTGGCATTGTTATTGGGTGCAATAGGCTTTAACGTTGTAAGTGGAGTGGGAACCCCCTTGCCTTTGGTACCGTCTCTCGTACCGAGGCAGGCTCCTTTTGGTATTTTACTTTTGTTCCTTGGCGTGATTTATATCCGAATGACTTAGTTATTTATATTAAAGTAATTATTTATCTTAGCGTTTTCAATTATTCCGTTGGGTGACTATACCTCTCGGGTATAGTATTGGTGGTCTCGGATTGGGAGGTTTTGGCCGCCTAACAATCGACAACGCGAGTCCTCGCACCACCTCTTCGTGGTGTGATTACAGAGTCAACGAACCACTAGACTAACCTGACGACTGGTTAAAAAAATACACCTCGCCGTAACAATGTGTCATATGCAGACATGATGGTTTTGAAACAAAAATTAATGTTTACCAAGATCAAAGAGTACAGCAATAAGAACAGGAAGGAAACATTGTTTATGAAACAAAGAAATAATAGGAATTAGCACATAATAAGCAGGCAGCATACATCTGTACATGAAACAAACACATACTAAGCAGGCAGCATACATGTGTACATGCAACATATACAAATACAAAATAAACTACACATCTAGTAGTTATAGAATATTGAGTAAAGAAGACTAATATATACAGTAAAAGGTCTGAAGATTCTCTTGAAGGAGTATCTATTTGTGAGGTAAGTAAATATGCCATGTGGCCAAACCATCTCAGGATGCTGTGCTTGACTCCTCAACCACTCCACATTTTGTTGGCATTAACCTTTTACTTCACATTTTGCACACACTGTTACACACATTTACCAGCTTTTGTAGATCACTTGGTAGAAATAGTTTAACACAATACATCCTACCTTATTTTTATATTTCCCTATCTCCAACAAGCTTGGAGACCTGGTGGGAAAGCGGGATTTTAGGGTAGGGGAGCCAAATCACTAATATAACCTTGATGTCAAGTGTCGTGAGATTTATTTAAAAACAGGCCTTTGTATTGGCAGCTCCTATGAAGAGAAAACAAAGCATACAAAACAGACTGTGTTCTACTCGAGGCAAATTATCATTGCCTATATCTCGCAGACCACATACTCTCCAATAACTCGTCCATTAGTCTCCACTCCCGTAAAACTGGCCGACACGGACTTCGTTTACACTTGACGGGCTTCCCTCCGCTGACACTTTCGTCACAGTCTAGCCCCTAAAACACTCCATAGTGACTCACGATCACACAAACGCGAAACATATGCTAAATAGGAGCCACCACTGTCAAAATAAAGGGAGGCAGAGGATGAGTCAATAATCTTGGTTAATAAACACAACTAATCCCTATCACATACTCGCTTACATATGTGAAAGTTTCAGTGTACAGCCGAGCTTACTGCACCAGGTGCGAGGCCACATGTTCTGAGTAATGCGTAAGAGGTTACCTTAATATGATTCACTATCCCATTTTTGTCAAGCATTGCGTTGGGGAGGTAAAAGAGGGATATTATTTGAACACCCACAATATTTTGTATATGTATTGAATAGTTTAGGAAAAAAGAAAGAACATAATAAACTGTTTATTTTGATGCACACTTGTTGATACCTTAATTAGCAAACCACCCTTCCATTTCTTACACAAAGCTTGCTCACTTAGAATTAAAGTGTCTTGAAAAAAACATCAATCAAGTGCTGTGGCAACCTGTTTTGTTATTCCGGTGTGGAGTAACTATGAACTCTGCCATCACTGTAGCATTTATATGTATTTCAGCCCTCAGATAGCGGCCTATTGTTGCTATATAAATTAATCAACCAATTTTGAATAACAGCCTTGAATAACATATCTACCTTTGGGAGGCTCTTCCCATTAACCCCCACTGGACAACCTGGATGTCACACCTACCATGTGTCCCAGGGTAATGGGTTCTTAATCAGCATAGGCTCAAAGGCCAATGACAAGGGCTGTGTCTTTGTCTGCCAGAAAGTACCGTCCCAACAAGAGCAAGGCTCATTACAGTCGATCTCTGGGCATTGCTGAGACCTCACACACCACATACCCCACCCCCCCTTGCTCAAGGTGGGACAGTAATCACTCCTTTGTCAGCAGAAAAATCCCGACTGAGCGGGGCTCAAATCTCCACTTGACAGGCCATGAAGCCTCGCTCTCTGAAAAGACAAGTAGTTAATTATACAATTAATTTAATAAATTAATTAATGTGTGTGTGTGTGTATGTGTGTGTGTGTGTGTGTGTGTGTGTGTGTGTGTGAGGTTTAGGGTAGTTGTTTCCATGATGGACTCTGTTGGTCCATGAGGTGGCTTCTGATTGCTGTTGAAGGACTCAAAGTCAGCCGTCAGTTGAATACAGGCGGGATACTGCATCCGCCAGCTATATTTACTTGTTCTCCCTCATTCGCTTCATTTTTTGGCCCTGCAATGATATAGAGACAAGTTGTATATCAATGATTTAGAATATCATGTGCTCCAAGTGTTTTTTTTTTTTGGACATTGAACTATGCAAAGGGTAATTTATTGACAACAGCATGAACCAAACTCTACAATTTTCCATGCTGGGATCACACATCTGCGATTTCGCTCTGCGACGGTTGGCGATTTTGAAAATGCACGAAATCGTGGGAGCATCGCCACTGTCTCTGCGAGTTTGTCTCTGTTTCAACTCACAGCAACATGGCGAGAAACGGGTGCTCGCCTATGTGCACACGAGGGCGACAGGCGACGGGACGTCTAGGTGACCCGTGCGTGAATGCGCGCGACTGTACGCAGAGGAACCCAGTTTTGAAAATAAAGTCCGTTGCGACGGTTCGCGATGAACGCAGGGCGTGAAGACTATGAGCGACCGCCCCTCGTCAAGCCGCTTGACGACGCTCGACGTCGCACGCATGGTCGAGAAAACGTCGAGGGGGCGTTGCTGTACGACCCCTATAGGCGGGCACACACACACACACACACACACTAAGTAACCATAAATTAATCTTGGCACCCTGCATATCCCGACGCTCTAACGCTAAGGTTATTATTTCGGCTGATCGACCTTATAGGTTTTCAATATGGTAAAATAATCCCCATCTGGCAACGCCAGTTGATTGTGTCGACTCAAATTTGATAGTCGGTTAGTAACGAACACCCAGTGCTTCAAGAAAGTAGTAGCCCGTGCTACCCTCCCTTGCTGTCGCTGATATTGCTTTATTGTTTCTTGCTTCTAATTCAGCAGTTCTTAACCTGGGAGTCGTGATCTCCTGGGAACGAAGTAAGTTGTTTTGAGGAATATTGGATTTTCTTCGTATGGTGTAAGGTTTTCTGCATGTTATACCGTATCTACAACTTCTGTAATAAACTGAAAGTGGAAAGAGTATTACAATCTGTAATAACTTGCTAATAAGCTAATGAAGTAGTCAAGAGAAATACATAATAATTTTACGGTGTAGTCTAGCTAATAATTTTACTGTGTACACTAGCTTATATTTTTGCCTTTTGTTAAACCAGGCTATTATTTTGCATTCAGGAATATTATTCTTATAGTTTGTATTTATGAATACTAGGCTATTATTTAGTAGTTAGGAACACTATTATTTTGCATTCATGAACACTAGGGTATTATTTTGCATTTAGGAATGCTATTCTATTATTTTCCATTCATGAAAACTAAGCTATTATTTAGCAGTTATGAATAATATGCTATTATAATATATTAATGGAAACTAGGCTATTATTTTGCAGGCGGGCAGGGTAGCGGCGTGTGGCAGGACAGTGTGAGTGCGAGCGTACTGACTGGTGGGTCGCTCGCCAACGATTTTTCACACCCTCCCGCTCGCTCGCTGCCATCTCGCTTTCCGAAGCAGGGTCGCTGCCATACGCACGATGAACAAAGTCGCTTGCATATACGCGCGCATACACCGCGACCCCTTGTGTTTGACGAGGGTATGCGAGCGCATACTGCGATGGTCTCTCGCTTAACCGTGCGATTAATCGTGCGATTTGGCCAATATCGCAGACTACTTTTTGAACATTTCAAAATGTTCGCGCGATGGGCCGGCACCCGCAAGTCACGCGACTATTGCGAATAATCGCAATACGATGTCGAGCGTATATGCCGAGTTCGGAAATTTTTGAAAATCGCCAAGCGTCGCAGAGCGAAATCGCGGATGTGGGATCCCAGCATTAACATTTGAAATGATAAAGGAGCAGCATCGCTGGTGTGGTTATTATGCAAATATGAAATCCATGACTATCAACATAGTGAAACTGTTCCCAGTATGCCAGTCGCTGTCATTCATTAGGTTAGCAGAAAACAAAGTAAGCTTATAAGGGATTGACATGTATGTTAGGTTAGAAAAGCGGTGTCGCATGGTCAACCACGTACTCAACCACCTGCTTCAGTACGAGGCAGTGACAACACTAAGGCTGCGTTTACACCAAGCGAGTCACGTCGAGTCGCGTTGCGTCGCGTCACGTCAAGTCATTTGATACGATTCATTTTGACGCATCTCCGTTTACACCGACTGCGTCATTATGAGTTAAGTCAGTACTCAGTCACCCATTTGACTTCATAGAGAATGGATGCATGTTTCCGTTTTTTTATTTTTTTATTTATCTTATTTGTTTTGTTTTCCATTGGTCTTTTACTCTATTTAGTTTTTCAAATCCTTTTCTTTTTAGTTCTTTTCTTAATGTTGTTTTTCTTCTTTGGTTTTCTTTTTTGGTGTTTTTTTTTTCTATCATACTTAAGTTGATGTTCGTGTGTCTGGGTGAGCCGCTTTCCTCCCAGAAGGGATCTGCGAGTTATGATTTACTTCATGTTCTTGGTGACGGGTATAATTTCTTGGCGTATGCTTGAGTATGATTGAACGTAACGGATGATATATGAATGGTGTACATTGTTATTTACAAATATTGAAAATATACATATTAAGTATGTCAATATACCCACTCCCCCTTTTCCTTTGTCCTACTAACATAGCTTTGTGATAGGCCCCAATGTTAACACCGTGTGCATTGTATGTACATATGCATGAATGGTTGAGTGAATAGTGTGCATGCTTCAGGATGATACGTAAAACTGAAAACTTCTTTCCATAAAGCAACGATGACATCACGATCCCGGTGGTTAGAGTCACTGGAATCATATATAGCAGGGAGCTCTTGAACTAAGTTTATTAGGAGTTCCACCAGCATGCTTGAACACACCACGGCGGACTCGCTGTGACTGATGTCAAAAATAGGTCCAGCCCTATATGTGACTCGACGCGACGCGACGCGACGCGACGCGACGTAACGTGACTCGACGCATCCGGTGTAAACGGTTTCTTTCAAAAACATATACAAATCAGTGATATAACTGGGGTGGCGATTCATGATGCGTCATGAATCGTCATGACGCGACGCGACGCAACTCGACGCGACTCGCTTGGTGTAAACGCAGCCTAACTGGGCCTGCCATATGCAACCTCTTCAATAAATAGATGACAGACCTCAGGATTGACAAGTAAAAAAGAGGTTCTGAGTTCAGCCTACAAAAGAAAAATTCTTGAAGCCTGCAGACGGGCGGTGAAGTGTCTTGCCTCGTCTTTTTTTTTTTTTACGTCATGGCCTATTGCGCCGGTAGGCTTCTTCCCGGTGGGGCCTGATGGTCGGCCCAGTCCGTTCTGGCGCAGGCGAGTGTTTATAGTGGCGCCATCTTGTGTTGGCTCATGCTGCCCCCCTGAACTCATCTCTGAGCCTCTCTTTGGAGAGGTTATCTAGAGCCCATGTTGATGGGTGGTCTTCAGGCCAGCATGTGGGTAGTCCTAGGCCACTCGGCGGTGACTGAAAAAACTCAGCTGTGCGGCGGCCAGGATTCGAACCCGCGTCCCTCCCGGAACATCTGAACGCGGGGCCGTCTCGCTAACCATTCAGCCCATTTTATTAGAAGAGCAAGCGACCGGACGGGAAAATGATCAGCATTTATAACATGGGGCCTATGGAGATAGGGAACATTTTTGGGTGCTCAGTTTTGCGGGAAAAACTAATGTCTGAAAACTGAAAATTGCTCAGTTTGTTCCCTATCTGACAAAACTGAGCAAATCGATGCTCCTTATCTTCTTCCACCCACCCCCCTCCCCCCAAAGCACGGAATAATTAACTCGTCCGAGAACTCGGGTGAGTAAATGTTACCTGCTCGACGGACTAAAACTGAGCAGATAAGGAGCACGGACTGAGCTGAGCACCCAAAAATGTTCCTTTTTCTGCCGCCTCTTCGGACTGGAACTGAGCAACATAGGGAGCACGGACTGAGCTGAGCACCCAAAAAATGTTCCTTTTCGGCCGAAACTTCTAAAAGTCTCGCTGGACTGAAAGTCAGCAACATAGGGAACCGGGACTGAGGTCAGCAAGCAAATTATTGAATTTCCTCGTACGGTATCATTATAGAGGATGTTTAAACAAGTCAACAGGGCAACTTGTGCGAACCAAATACAAGACTTTGGCGGAGGTTTCGCCATCAGTTTGCGTGACGTAACCTCCAGCCTGGAGAGGGATCCGCACCTTGTTTATCGAGCCTCTCGCATAAGTATTTATTGTATCTTATGTAATGTATATATTATAATGTACATGTAGATGTGTGACTGTATGACTCAACACCATGTCAGTGCCGCGCCACAGGATGTTTAATAACACGTAAGTGCTAGGTTGTGCTTACGGCGTGCTCCTTGCCGTGGGAACGGTGCTGAATCAACAAGCCTTGGCATCGGATTATTCCGTCACCCCAGACAGTGGGCAGCGGTCACGAGCAGATCACACTGCTCGAGGTGTGTGTGCGACAGCTCACATAAACTTTGTAACTATTGTGTAAAACTGTTAATATAGTTAAAACTCATCACGCTTTTAATATAGCAGAGACAGAGTGAATTAAGTGAGCTTTGGTGGGGAAAGAAGCCTGTTGAGAGAAAGGTTTGACTCGTAAGACGTACCCCTGCGCTGTTGAGCCCAGCACAGGGATCGTCAAAATAAGCGGGGCTGCTAACTGGTAAGCATCCTTGTGGCTAAAACTCCCCGAAGGTTACCGGGTTACAGGATATATTTTCCATATCTCGAGCAACACACAAGGTGGGGAAAAGCCCCAGAGCCGTGCCAGTCCCTGTAAATAGAAAAGTTTGGTTATCATGATGATGAGATGAGATGAATTAAGAGAATGGACAATGAGGAAACTGAAACAAATATATTATGCTATATTTATTAAACAATTAGGTTAACCTTACACATCATCATGGCTACAACTAAATCTAGGCTCTAGTACACATTGGTCCTTGTAGGAGGTTACATGAGGCACACGTTACAATTATTTTAACATTTTTATATGCAAACAATATTTTTAATTTTTTTTATTTTACACACTTAATCCAGACTAATACCTTAAACAAATCAACTTATGCCTATACTCAAATCTAGACTACAGCTCACTTTTGACCTTGTGGGAGGTTACAGGTTTTTTTCAGGGACGCCTTTGCACTTTTGATATATTTATGTTTGTTTCTATGTTTTTCAGCCGACCAGGGGGCGTAGCGGGAGTCCCTTTCGACCATGTATTCTCGAACCTCCTCCCACAGTACCATCACGGAATCCGGCCTCCTACTCCTATTACACGTTTTCATGGCGCGTGTAATGTCTTTGAAAATTTTTGAGGTGTCTAATGGCATTGCCTCTGCCATATCCTCAGTGTCAATATGGAGTACAGATAACATATTGGCGGTTCCCAAGGATGTCATCACGCTGACATTGCCTGGAAAGTCGCTTCCAGATGACACGACACTTCTGAAAATGATACTTCTCCTAGGCCTGAACAGCTGCACGTTGCTTTATTCATTACACACAGCTATGTTCATGATACCCGTTTTTCATAAGTTCATAAGTTGCTTCTACTTATTCTTCCTCACTGACATCAGCTTGCTTCCCTTGTGGTTTAGAGGGGGCATCGGGCACCAGGAAACTCCCTGTCTCCCTAGAGCGGCCCTCCTCATTGTCAGCCTTCTCTGAAGGGTTAGCGAGCATCACAGAGGGCACATCGCCAGCTGGAGCTCTAGACATAAAATTAAATAGAACATTACGTATGGGTATAATCAGTATGATTATTGACCAATTGTTTTCGAATCTTAAAGTTAAATACGTGCTCACAGAGCAGATTACTTACGTAGTGGGATGAGTTACACCGGTCTCGGTGTCGGTGGCAACAGCTTTGACCCTGAGTGCCGTGAGGGTGCTCACCACCGTCTTCCCGGGCTCTATCTTGTCGCTCTGCCCTTAGTGGCTTGTGGCCTTTTCTGGAGAATGGCAACACTGAGTGGCCACTTTGTGCCTCCAAGTTGGATCCTGATTTTTCTCCCACTGTTGTGTAATTTGGGACCGGCGCCAAATGCGGGAAGTTATCTTACTCCCTGCTGCGGCTTTGAGCGCTACTTTACAGATCATTCGGCTCAAGTTTGAGAAAGCCAACTTCGAGCAACAGGAAGTACCGGTCATTTGTATTCAGGTAGAAATGTCTTACAATAATTTAGTTAGAGTAATAGTAGAGGGGCAAGAACAGCATATACCACAGCGAACACTTAGAAAAGAAAACAATGATCTTAAGTGGATGACTCGTCGACTAAAACACGAGATTGGGTTAAAGAAGGGAATTTATCAGAAAATAAAGAATGGGGAAACACATCTCAGGGGCCGGTACGTCGAACTATCTAGATTAGTTAAGAAAAACACCAGGATAGCAAAAAAGAACTATGAGATCAAAGTAGCAAATGAAGCGAAAAGTAATCCTAAGGGCTTCTTTCAGATGTATAGAACAAAAACACAGGAGAAAATTGGACCGCTGAAAACAAACACAGGGAGGCTAGTAGAAAATTACGAAAATATGAGCACATTGTTGAACGACTACTTCCTTTCAGTATTCACACAGGAGGATCGAACGACTATACCGGAAAGAGTTCAGGTGTACGAGGGCGGGGATGGCGATAAATTGAGGGATATAATCATTACCAGGCAAGTAGTTCAGGATGAGATAGATAAGCTTAAGAAGAACAAGTCGCCAGGTCCTGACGGGATATTTCCGAGGGTATTAAAGGAGTTAGGTGATATAATCAGTGACCCACTAACCGACATCTTTAAGATGTCCGTAAATACTGGCTATGTGCCGAGCCTATGGAAAGTAGCTAATGTGACGCCGATTTTTAAAAAGGAGGACAGGTCAGTTGCTTCAAACTATCGCCCAATTAGCTTAACATCGGTTATAGGGAAGATGCTGGAGTCCATAATAGCCAGGAACATTCGGGAGCATTTAGAGAAACATAGCTTAATTCACGACCCGCAGCATGGGTTCACAAAAGGTAGGTCATGCCTCACCAATCTCTTGTCCTTTTACAATAAAGTATTTCAGGCGGTTGACAGAGATGAAAATAATTATTATGATGTAATCTATCTTGATTTTAGTAAAGCATTTGACAAAGTTCCTCACCAACGACTGTTGCTTAAATTACAGGCTCACGGAGTAGAGGGTAAAGTTTTGAACTGGGTCAAGGCGTGGCTTAGCAATAGGAAGCAAAGAGTGCAAATCAATGGTAAAAGATCTGACTGGGGATGTGTTACGAGTGGGGTCCCACAAGGTTCGGTATTAGGTCCACTTTTGTTTATTATTTATATCAATGACTTAGACACAGGAATTAGTAGTGATGTTAGTAAATTTGCAGATGATACCAAGATCGATAGAGTAATTGAGTCGGATCAGGACGCTAGTATTCTCCAAGGTGAACTCAACAGAGTATATGACTGGGCGGATAAATGGCAGATGGAGTTCAATGTAGGGAAGTGCAGTATTCTGAGTGTAGGTAGGAACAACCCCTCACATAACTATTGCTTAAATGACACTCTCATAAGTAGGTCTGGGTGCGAGAGGGATTTAGGGGTCTTAGTGAGCTCTGATCTCCGTCCAAGGGCACAATGCATTCAAGCTAGAAATCGAGCTAATAGGGTACTGGGATTTATTTCAAGGAGCGTAAGCAACAGAAGCCCCTAAGTCTTCCTCAAACTATATTTAGCATTAGTTAGACCTCATCTTGACTGTGCGGTTCAGTTCTGGTCACCCTACTATAGAATGGATATCAAAATGTTAGAATCGGTGCAGAGGAGGATGACTAAGATGATTCAGGGGTTGAGAAACTTGCCATACGAGGAAAGACTCAAACAGTTAAACTTGCATTCTCTAGAAAGGCGAAGGGTGCGTGGAGACATGATCGAGGTTTATAAATGGATGAAGGGCTTTAATAAGGGAGACATTCATAAGGTTTTGTTGGTAAGAGAACCGGGTAGGACACGAAGTAACGGGTTTAAACTGGATAAATTCAGATTCAACAGGGACATAGGCAAAAACTGGTTTACTAACAGGGTGGTGGATGAGTGGAATAGCCTTAGCAGTCATGTGGTGAGTGCCAATACAATTGTCACATTCAAAAATAGACTAGATAAATTCATGGACAGCGATATTAGGTGGGGTTAGATACACGGGAGCTTAGGGTCAAAGGAGCTGCCTCGTACAGGCCTACCGGCCTCTTGCAGACTCCTGCGTTCTTATGTTCTTATGTTTGGGAATATATAGCACTTGGGATAAGTACAGGTTGTTACCTGTGGCCGGTAGTAAATTACATGAGCCTCATGTGTCTGCCGCTCAGCTTGATTCGTAAAAATGAGTGCGGGACCTGAAAGAAAACACTAGG
The DNA here is from genome assembly GCF_024679095.1 of Eriocheir sinensis. Taxonomy (NCBI): domain Eukaryota; kingdom Metazoa; phylum Arthropoda; class Malacostraca; order Decapoda; family Varunidae; genus Eriocheir; species Eriocheir sinensis. Next base: position 112,114 of record NW_026112316.1, on the reverse strand, counting down.
TTATACCCTCATGAGGAAATTTTTTTTTTCAGGTCTTCCAAGACCATTTGATATTCTATGATATAAACCACAGCAGTACATACCTTGTGTTGCAGTTTTGTGTCGTGCAATCTGCACAATGTAATCTGCAACACCAGTCTTTGGGTCCTTCCTCTCTTTCATCTCCAGGTACTCCACCAGCGCAAATTCTGCAAACTCCTTTGGGCGCCTGAGATTTTTAATCATCATCGTGGTGATGAGGACGTCTCTCAGGCGGGTGATGTCTGTCTTGGTCGCGGGTCTGGAGGCAGGATCGGTTAGAGATTGCCTGGCAATGTCTAACGTGTTGTTGACGTAGGATGAGGTCATGATCCTTCCTATGACTTTCAGGGTCACATTTTTCCTCTCTTTTTGGCGTCTAGCTTGGCCAATTTCAATTGTTTCCTCCTTCCGTAGTTTCACTGGCGGAGAAAATTATATATTTACCAATATGTATTACAAAACAGATAAATATAGCAAAAATATGCAAACAACACATAGGATAAGTTTACATACCTCTCATTACTTTGATGAGTTTTGTAGTCGCTCTGTTTTCTTGGTCATCTATTTGATAGATTTCCAGGTCGGACAAGGCGAGGCAATCTACCGCTCGCTGGCAAGCTTCGATAAAATTACGAATGGTGTTCACTTTCAATACAGTCTTTAATTCTAGGAATCCCAGAGGAGGTTCAGTTCTATCCATATTATCAAACAACTTGCAAATCGCTGGGCCGTTGAGAGTGGTCAGGACCTCATAGTTAATTTGATGGGTGAGAACATCGTTCACCATCCGCACATGCGCCCGCCTGGAGCTGTCAATCAGATCAGAATTCTTCTTCAAGTAGTCTTCAAAGTGTAGGAGAAACGCCTTTACTCCATCATTCAGTGTAATTACCATTGTTCCTGCTGCCACTTTCACCGGCTGTATTTTCTCAACTTCATCTGGTAGAACCAGAGATTGCCGCATTACTTTGATGAAGTCCTGTGATTTTCTTTGAAGCCGGTGAACTTTTTCTACATGTGTATCGAACCGTTTCACATTCTTATCACACAGACTACATTCCCTTTCTGGGTACTTTTTGACAGTTGCACCTGTAATTTGTTTGGTTGAAGGCTTTTGGTGCTCATTGACTTGACATGTTGTTGTAAGTTCTTATACTTGCGGATGAGCTTTGCTTGCTCGTCTACCGTCAAGTATCTATGGCACTGACTAATGTGCCGCCTAATGTTGATACTTCTTCCGCTGCATCCTGTCATTGGACACGGGTGTCTGAAATATATAAACGGCAATTAGTTTATGAATACATTCTTATGTATGCATTAATTTTAGCACATTTATAAGCAGATCGATTCGTTGACAAAATTCTATACTCACTGTCGCCTGATGCGAGGTGCTTTTCTTGCGCGTAGCCCATGCCGTACAACAAGCGCCTTGACCCTGTCGGCTTGTTCAGTTTTGACGGACTCCCAGAACTCTTCAGCTAGTCGCAACATCTCTATCTCTCTCTCTTGGATCTCTATTTTTTTTTATTTCTTCTTTATGAAAGGTAACTTCAATCTTAAAATGTTCCTTAATTTATGTCAGGGTTGGAACCCTACCGTAAGTGTCAAAGCTCCCTGCACCTTCCGCCGCTTGGTAGGGTTCAGTTGTCCCTTCTCATAATTTCCTGAGGCTCCAAGCCGTCGGTGGCTGAAGCCAATAATTATATATAGTTATTTCCTTTTGAGTTATTTTTGGGCAGATTCAGGCTGTTCTACATTTTAATCTGAAGAGGCTGTTGTACTGTCCTCCGCTGAGGCTGCAGTGTCCTCTGCATTGTCCTCTGAGGTCACCTCTACTAGAGCAGAAGCTTCTGTAAGGGAAAGAGTCCCATGTAAGAACCCAGTTAACGAACATATTTACCAATGTCAAATTATTACCGTTGAGAGAACAGCCCGTACCTTCAGGGCTTTATATAGTTGGTGTGGGCTGTGCAGGTTCATCAGTCCGGTGACTTCAGCCTGGCTTCGGATCCTATTCCCTTTTTTTCTTGCGTTTCTTGAGGTCTTTTTTTAAAAAGCCAATAAGGCCTCTTCCTCTGACGAGTACAATGACCCATGCTGCCGTTTAAGGGACTTGCACTCCAATCCAACATCATAGCTTTTATCCGCGTCAGAGTCATCCAACAATGGCAAGCTCCCTCGGGTTGACTTGTCGCTGCTCAGACGCGACTTTTCACTACGGAAGTCCATACCTGTAAACCGGTTTCATTTACCGCCTGTGAGAAAGACAACATTAAAATTTCACATGTTAAATAATCAAATACAGCTACAAGTGGTGTAAAGGCTTAGAAATTGCAAGAACTACGTTCGCCTCCAATGCCGAAGGTTCAGGATATAAAATGATAGGTATCTCAGGAGTGGGAAGGCAAACACTTGCTAACTTAACATTAGGTTTATTAAATAACAAGTTAATAACACTGACATAACTCCTCCAACACGTACAGTCATCTAACCGTCTAGCATCCTCTCCACACAAATGATACTACCTAAATAGTAATCACATTACAGGCAGCTGAGAAAAGAGCACGATAATCACGGGAGAGGAATGATAGAAAAGGTTAGACTTACCTGGTGCGGAGTCGTATACACGGAAGTCAATCAGGACAACCGAGGAAACACTGTGCACACAATCACCACAAAGGTGTAACAAACATCAATAATGAATTCCCCCAAAACACGTAACAGTGATATAACCGTCTATTAATCCTCACTATAGTAGTTCAAGTATAGCAACAACACAGCCCTTAGGCCAACACTGTGGGGAGGTTAAATAGAACAAGGTTAAAGATCACCTGGTGTGGGGTCGTGACAGTAGCACAGATGTAACGTAGCACAGCTCAAGACGAGACCCGAGGCGGCAGGATAAGAGTTCCGTTCCCTCTCTATACAGCGGCTTGAACAGGCAGAGAGATAATCACTTCAGCCCACGAAAGTGATGTCTTCTAAATGAGGACCTCAGCCCAAAGTGGTGTGGATGTATGTTGCTGGCAGAAGACTGGAGGTCACTGCGGATATTAACCCGTGGGCGTCGGCTATGGGAAAGCCGAGAAGTGGCCGAGAAACAGCAACATTACACTGCATTTTGAGACTATGAAATGAGCATGGAACGTATATCAGAGTACTCATCTCATAACCATAAAGCCGTTAAAAATATTTACTTTTTTTTTTAAACAAAGGAGGCAGCTCAAGGGCACACACAAAAAGAAAACAATAATAAAAAAAAAAACCGCTACTCGCTGCTCCTAAAAAAGAAACAAAAGAGGTGGCCGAAAGCAAGATCAGATACGGGAGGAGAGATGTCCTGATACCCTATTCTTGAAACAGTTCAAGTCTTAGGCAGGAGGAAATACAGATGAAGGAAGATTGTTCCAGAGTTTACCAGCGTGAGGGATGAAAGAGTGAAGATGCTGGTTAACTCTTGCATAAGGGGTTTGGAGAGTATAGGGATGAGCATGAGTAGAAAGTCGAGTGCAGCGGGACCGCGGGAGGGGGGGAGGCATGCAGTTAGCAAGTTCAGAAGAGCAGTCAGCGTGGAAATATCGATAGAAGATAGAAAGAGAGGCAACATTGCGGTGGAATTTAAGAGGTAGAAGACTATCAGTATGAGGAGGAGAGCTGATGAGACGAAGAGCCTTAGCCTCCACTCTGTCCAGAAGAGCTGTGTGAATGGAGCCCCCCCACACATGAGATTCATACTCCATACGAGGGCGGACAAGGTCCCTGTATATGGACATCAACTGTGCAGGGGAGAAGAACTGGCGGAGACGGTACAGAACGCCCAGCCTCGAGGAAGCTGATTTAGTAAGAGATGAGATATGAGGTTTCCAGTTGAGATTTTGAGTTAAGGATACACCGAGGATGTTTAGTGTTGAGGAAGGTGATAGCTGGGTGTTGTCAAAGAATAGGGATAGTTGTTTGGAAGATTGTGTCGAGTGGATAGGTGGAGAAACTGTTTTTGAGGCGTTGAAGGACACCAGGTTCTTCTTGCCCCAATCGGAAATAATAGTAAGGTCTGAGGCTAAGCGTTCTGCAGCCTCCAGCCTTGAGTCGTTAAGTTCCTGTAGGGTGGGTCTTCTATTAAAAGAAGTTGAGTAATGCAGAGTGGAATCATCGGCGTAGGAATGGATAGGACAGTTCGTTTTGGAAAGAAGATCATCAATGAACAACAGAAAAAGAGTTGGAGATAGGACAGAACCCTGTGGGACACCACTGTTAATAGATTTAGGGGAAGAACAGTGACCGTCTACCACGGCAGAAATAGAACGGTCAGAAAGGAAACTGGAGATAGAGGTACAGAGACTCGGAGAGAAACAGTAGGAGGGTAGTTTGGAACGCAAATATGTGTGCCAGACCCTATCAAAAGCTTTGCTATGTCCAGCGCAATAGCAAAGGTTGCACCGAAACAGTTAGAGAGGATGACCAAGTGTCAGTTAAGAAGGCTAGGAGATCACCAGTAGAACGCCCTTGGGGAACCCATACTGGCGATCAGATAGAAGGTCAGAAATGGAAGGTTCTTTTGAATCTTCAGGTTAAGGATTGATTCAAAAGCTTTAGATAGACAAGAAAGTAAAGCTATAGGACGGTAGTTTGAGGGATTGGAGCGGTCACCCTTCTTAGGCACAGGCTGTATGAAGGCATACTTCCAGCAAGAAGGAAAGGTAGATGTTGACAGGCAGAGGCGAAAGAGTTTGACCAGGCAGGGTGAGAGCACGGAGGCACAGTTTTTAAGGACAATAGGAGGCACTCCATCAGGTCCATAAGCCTTCTGAGGATTGAGGATTGAGAGGGCATAGAAAACATAATTTTGAAGAATCTTTATAACAGGCATAAAGGCGTCAGAGGGGGATGAGTAGGAGGAATATGCCCAGAATCGTCCAGAGTGGAGTTTTTAGAAAAAAGTTTGAGAGAAGAGTTCAGCCTTAGAGATAGATGAGACGGCAGTGTTGCCGTCAGGACTGAGGAGTGGAGGGAAAGATGAAGAAGTGAAGTTGGAGATGTTTTTGGCTAGATGCCAGAAGTCACGGGAAGAGTTAGAGAAAGCAAGGTGTTGGCATTTTCTATTAATGAAAGAATTTTTGGTTAGTCGGAGAATAGATTTGGCACGATTTCGGGCAGAAATGTAAAGTTCATAATTAGCATTAGTTTGAAGGCTCTGGTACCTTTTGTGAGCTGCCTCTCTATCATTGACAGCACGAGAACAAGTGTGATTAAACCAAGGCTTTTTAACGTGAGGAGTAGAGAAAGAACGAGGAATGTATGCCTCCATTCCAAAGACAATCACCTCTGTGATCCGCTGAGCAAACACAGAGGGGTCTCTATCCTGGAAGCAATAATCATTCCACGGGAAATCGGGAAAGTACATCCTCAGGTCGTCCCACCGAGCTGAAGCAAAATGCCAGAAGCATCGCCTCTTGGGTGGGACCAGAGAGTGTACAGGAGCGATAGGACAGGATGCAGAAATAAGATTGTGGTCGGAGGAACCCAACGGAGAGAACAGTTTGATAGAATAAGCAGAAGGGTTTGAGGTAAGGAAGAGGTCTAGAATGTTGGGCCGGTCTCCAAGACGGTCGGGAATACGTGTAGGATGCTGGACCAACTGCTCAAGATCGTTGAGGATAGCAACGTTGTAGGCTTGTTTACCAGGCTGGTCATTGAGAGGATGAAAGCCAAAGCTGGCGGTGGACATTGAAATCTCCGAGGGTGGAGATTTCAGCGATGGGAGAGTGGGTCAAGATTTGTTCCACTTTAGAGCTCAAATAGTCAAAGAATTTTACATAGTTGGTAGAGTTAGGTGAGAGATAAACAGCACATATGTATTTAGTAATAGAATGACAATGAAGTCTTAGCCAGATGGTAGAAAATTCAGAAGAGTCAAGGTTGTGGGCACGAGAGCAAGTGATGTCGTTGCGCACGTAGGCGCAACATCCAGCTTTGGATTGAAATTTAGGATAGAGATAGTAGGAGGGAACAGAGTAGAGATTGCTGTCAGTAGCCTCAGAAACCTGTGTTTCTGTAAGGAAGAAGGTGGGGTTTAGAGGAGAAGAGATGATGTTCCACAGAATGAAAATTAGAGCGAAGACCGCGAATGTTGCAGAAATTGAGAAGAAAGAGGTTCGAGGAGTTATCAAGACACCTCTCGGGTCGGCAGCCAGAAGGAGTCCTCCTGGGAATTTGTGGTCCCCAGGCGGGGACTCCGAGGCTTGATGTAGGTGGCTCAATTATCTTTCCCATAATTAATGTAAACTTTCCCACAAATGATGCATGAACTATACAACAACCGTTATGTAACTGCTGCTCATTCGTAATTATTCCACTACCTGAACTTGTTTTGGTCCTCCGACCCATAATTTGAACACAGAAATCCTAGTCATTGACAGTAGGCTGCATGTAGGCAGGCTACTTTAAGTAAAGAATAAATAAATAAATAAATAAATAAAATCTAAATTCTTAATTAGTCCGTATGAAATTGTTACTTTTGTATCGCTGTTAGCTGCTACCATCCTGAAAATTACTGGCATAAGTATGTTGTGAAGTACTGTAGTTAATAAAAAATAAAATAAAAAAATCATTATGTACTTACATTATGCAGTAGGCTATGCGTATTCCTAGGCCCACGGACACGTTCTGGAAATTAATAATAAAAAAAAAGCATTATGCATTTACACTATGCAGTAGGCTATGCCTACCCATAAAAAGGCATTATGCACTTACACTATGCAGTAGGCTATGCCTACTCATACAAAAGCATTATGCATTTACACTATGCAGTAGGCTATGCCTAATCCTATGCCCACGGACACGTTCTGGAAATTAATAAAAAAACATTATACACTTACACTATGCAGTAGGCTACTATATTAATAAATATTATGACAACGAATCTGCCACTGGCACATATATTACAGTATTACGAAAAGAATGCGAGAATTTAAATAAAAACAAAAAGAAAATTAAAAATCACGAGAAAACAAAGTAAAGTACGTAACTAGGCTATTGGGTTGTGAATGAGTCATTTCATCAGTTACAGCTAATCTTCTGCACTTATTACAACTAACTACCACAGTACAGCATAAGATACATTAGAACTTCAGCAAACTTACATTGCACAGAAACACGCACGTCTCACACCCGCTGCCGCCTACGTCACAGTGCTAGGGGTGGGCAGGTACCGGTACCAGTACCGGCACTAACGGTACCAGCTAAACGGAACGGTATCGGTACCAGATTGCTCGGATTTATTTATTGGATTTATTGATGATTCTTCATGTCCGATTTTTTTTAGGTTGCTAATAAATATTGTCATTAAGATAAAGAAATACTTCTTCGGGTACTAACGGTACCTGAGTTTTCAGTACCGGTTCTACCGGTACTCAAATTAACAGTACTTGCCCATCCCTACACAGTGCACACTGGCTTGTGTCGACGGCGTGCCGCCCGCCGCCGGCAGTCCAGCGAACACATCACCCGACTTTTTCTCATTACATTATGAGTATAGAACTCCACGTAGTACACAAGTTTATTGTAATTTACATATATTAATAATGATAACACAATGATGCACCCAGTTGGTGTTCAGCACTCCTTACCATCCCCAAGGCAACTCTATCTCAGAACGGATGCACAGAACAATGAAATCAGTCCTAGCTACGTTGTGCCGAGGACACCCACACCGGTGGCCAAACTATCTCGGACAGTGCCAGACAGTCTTAAACGCGGCAGTGCACGAAACCACCGGGGAGCAACTGTTCTACCTAATGTGCTCTCGCCACGAAGTGTAAGTGCGCCCTTACCACAAGACGATGATGACGCGGACATAAAAACCGCGCATGAGGTGGTTAAAGAAACTAATAGGGAGAGAGCACAAAAGTGGCGAGACAAGGCTAATCGAGGGAGAACTAATCAGAGGTAGAACTTAACTCTTTGGTGTGGGTGAAAAAGGAACAAGGTGAGTCCTCGGTACAGCAGAAGTTGGGAGTGAAGTGGTTAGGTCCGTACAAAGTTAAATAAATACTTAGGGATGGAAGTGCATATGTGCTAGAGAATGTTTTCAATGGAACACAAATACAACGAGCGGCCGAGAAAATCAAACCATACGTAGGGAAAGAACAAATCCTCATCGAACAGGAGGAAGTACTCGTACCACCGGTGGACGATAGTGATGAGGACGAAGTTGAGCAACGTCGATTACCCGCTGACCTGAGTACGTTACTCCCGCCGTTTACCCGTCAGTTACTGCCTCGGCCAGCGCTCAGAGGCAAAGCGAACCATTAAGGGCGAGGACCTACCCCGCCGATTACCCGCTGGCCTCGGCCAGCGCTGGCGAACCTGAGTCCGTTACTCCCGCCGTTTACCCGTCGGTGACTGCCTCGCCCAGCGCTTAAGAGGCAAAGCGAACCATTAACGGCGAGCGACCTACCTGCCGATTAACCGCTGGCCTCGGCCAGCGCTCGCGAACCTGGTCCGTTACTCCGCCGTTTTCCCGTCAGTTATTGCCTAGGCCAGCGCTCAGGAGGCAAAGCGAACCATTAAGAGCGAGCGACCTACTCCCGCTGATTACCCGCTGACCTGAGTACGTTACTCCCGCCGTTTACCCGTCAGTTACTGCCTCGGCCAGCGCTCAAGAGGCACAGCGATCCATTATTAAGGGAGAGCGACCAACCTCCGCCGAATACCCGCTTGCCTCGTCCAGCACTCACGAGGCAAAATGAACTATTAAGTGCGAGCGAGCTACCCCCGCTGATTACCCGCTTGCCTCGTCCAGCGCTCACGATGAAAAACAACCAATCAGGTGCTGGCGCGTAAACCCACACACACACACACGATTCATGACTGAGGGCCTCGTCCAGCGCTCAAGACGCAAAGTTTACCCGCCACACACCAAATTGTATATCGTATGAAGGGCCAGTGTCTCCTTGACTTGTCCGTCAGTTTATGAGTGATTTAACTTTCTCAAGAGACTGCGGCCCGCGGCACAAACGCCCTTCAGTGGTCACACACATCACACACAGACGCCAACCTTAAAACTTTACCAGCAAATGGTAAATACATTTTTTTTCTACCAGCAGGTATTTTTTTCCCCTGAAAGGAGAACCGTGTTAAGTCAAAACCGTACTTTTTCCAAGTCACCGCCGGATAGCCAATATGGTCAATTTCAAGTGTTTGAAAAAACACAGGTTTTTGTAGGGGACAATCATTTTGAGCAAAATATGCTCAAAGGTTAATGTGATAATTTTTATGTACTTAACATATTTAATAATTTTAAGGCCCTCCTCTCTAAACTGAAACACTAGATAAAGCTGGGATGTAAATAACTCCATAGACTAGCACTTCATCCCGACCTGAGAAAAAGAAAAGCAGTAAAAAAATAACCTGTTTGTTGAAGTCATTAACTAAAGCATACACTTCTGAGCATCAATCAAGTGAGGAAGGAAATACGCACCTTTGTAAGATATGTAAGTTAAGCCTTTTTCACATTCATAAGTTCTAAAAAAACGAAAATTCTAAGAGTAAAGTTAGGAACATAAATCAAATCCTGCAATCAATGAAACAAACTGTAAAGAATACATAATCCATCCACTGCTACTCATTATATCACAGTACTTCAAACAATTAGGTACAATAATCAGTGCAAAAATAGCCATTTACCCTCATTTTTACAAGCTTAGAACTAATATCATAATAATATCTCACTATTGATCCTTTAAAGCAACACAATGGAAGAAAATGAGCATTTATATTGCATATATTAACTTAATAGGTCTACAAAGCTTGCCAGGATCATTGATTTCCTCCTTCCGTATCAGTTGTAATACCATGGAGTAATAAACAATCAAAGAAGCAAATGATAAAAAAACTTAATATTAATACAGTATAATTATAAAATAAAGTAAAAATTATATATTATATAATGCTACATGAAGGGCACTTCATACATATTATATAATGCTACATGAAGGGCACTTCATACATTTTTTGAGAGAGAGAGAGAGAGAGAGAGAGAGAGAGAGAGCATAGGAAGTACAAAATAAAGTCAGGAATGGAAAATTGATTAATTATCATGGGCATATGTAACTGTAATAATCCTTGCATTAGTCTTTGAGCAATATGTGTGGAACCAGATTTATGGACTTTTGTAGCTACATTGTGCACTTACTTCATTGAGTTTTACAAGAAGGGATTTTGATTTTGAAGTGCTCCCTTTGTTATATTTGATACCTAAAAGGTATGCTGATGTGAAATTGAGGAAATGTTGAGAGTTCTTAGGATGTTCAATGTTAAGGACATAGAGCCCTGCTACTAATGAAGCTAAAGCCATGGCAATGCATGTTGGTTCAGCGACAGGTGCACCGTCAAATATTATGCAAAATCTCTCGGACACATGTATTTCCCCAACATGATTAATGGAAACGCTGGACTGCCCTGTTCTTACTTCTTCTTCTGGTATCTAGAGGAAGAAATAATGGTGTAAAAATTAATGATATTTTAACATTGATAAGACCAGTATACAAATGGATACGTTAATTTAACATATTCAGAAATCTCAATATATACAACACAAAAAACTAACCTGGGTAAAAATGGAATCCTTCCTTTCTCCAAGCAGATGGAGTAGCCCCAATACGACTAAGCCTGCATCTGGTGATAAAAAGATACATAAGTGCATAATAATAGGTGAATCTAACAAACTAAAGTTAAAGGGAAAAAACTTAACTGCATAAGGATGTTAGTGAATAGATGATCATATCAAATTGGACTGTAGGTAAAGTTGGGAAAACTTGCAGTGAGCAATTTCAAAAGATTAATGAAGTTCGGAGGCATCTGTTTGTATGAAATAGGTATATATGTATGAACAGCATTCTTCCATACTGATTATGTGTGTGTGTGTGTGTGTGTGTGTGTGTGTGAGAGAGAGAGAGAGAGAGAGAGAGTTCTGTACACCTATTAATATCTTTGCCATCACTTAATTCTTTATGACATTTAGCCAGAAATTTGGTAGAGGAGCAGGACTTGAACAATCAAAGAGTTAATATCTGGAGAGAGAATGGTGCGGCAGTATAGCTAGACAGGTCATGCCAGTTTAATACAATGTTTGGATTTTGCAGGCAACATAATTTCCTGAATAGTATGCAGAATGATGAAGTTTGGAAAAGTGAAAGTGGCCAACGATGGAAAGTACATATACATATACATATATATATATATATATATATATATATATATATATATATATATATATATATATATATATATATATATATATATATATATATATATATATATATATATAGCTACCAACTACTGAAATAAACACAGTGAATTAGATATTATTACTCATTTACTTTCATCGTGCTCATAGAGTTCAAGTAAAGTTTTCATATATAGGGGAAGACGCTGATTACCCCCGCCGTTTACCCGTCAGTGACTGCCTCGGCCAGCGCTCAGGAGGCAAAGCGAACCATTAAGGGCGAGCGAAATACCCCTGCCGATTACCCACACACCTCGGCCAGCGCTCACGAGGCCTGAGTCCGGTTCTCCCGCCTTTTACGCGTCAGTTACTGCCTCGGACAGCGCTCAAGAGGCAAAGCGAACCATTAAGGGCGAGCGGCCTACCCCCGCCGATGACCCGCTGGCCTCTGCCAGCGCTCGCGAGGCCTGAGTCCGTTACTCCCGCCGTTAACCCGTCAGTGACTGCCTCGGCCAGCGCTCAAGAGGCAAAGCGAACCATTAATGGGAGCGACCTACACCCGCCGATTACCCGCTGGCCTCGCCCAGCGCTCACGAGGACTGAATCCGTTACTTCCGCCGTTTACCCGTCAGTTACTGCCTCAGTCAGCGCTTAAGAGGGAAAGCGAACCATTAAGGGCGAGCGAAATACCCCTGCCGATTACCCGCTGGCCTCGGCCAGCGCTCGCGAGACCTGAGTCCGTTATTCCCGCCGTTTACCCGTCAGTGACTGCCTCGGTAAGCGCTCAAGAGGCAAAGCGAACCATGGGGCGAGCAACCTACCCCCGCCGACTACCCGCTGGCCTCAGCCAACGCTCGCGAGCACCGAGTTCGTTACTCCCGCCGTTTACCCGTCAGTTACTGCCTCGGCCAGCAATCAAGAAGCAAAGCGAACCATTATTAAGGGAGAGCGACCTACCTCCGCCGATTACCCGCTTGCCTCGTCCAGCACTCACGAGGCAAAACGAACCTTTATTAAGTGCGAGCGAGCTACCCCCGCTGATTAAGCGCTTGCCTCGGCCAGCGCTTATGAGGCAAAACGAGCCATCAGGTGCTGGCGCGTTAACCCCCGTTTACCCGCCACACGATTCATGACTGAGAGCCTCCTCCAGCGCACAAGACGCAAAGTTTACCCGACACACACCAAATTGTATGTCGTATGAAGTGTCTTCATGACCAGTCCGTTACTCCCGCCGTTTACTCGTCAGTGACTGCCTCGGCCAGCGCTCAGGAGGCAAAGAGAACCATTAAGGGCGAGCGAAATACCCCTGCCGATCACCCGCAGGCCTCGGCCACCGCTAGCGACGAGAGCGTCCGTCACTCCCGCCGGTTACCTGTCAGTTTCTGCCTCGGCCAGCGCTCAAAAGGCAGATCGAACCATTATTAAGTGAGAGAGCGACCTACCTCCGCAGATTACCCGCTTGCCTCGTCCAGCACTCACGAGGCAAAACGAACCATTATTAAGTGCGAGGAGCTACCCCTGCTGATTACCTGCTTGCCTCGTCCAGCGCTCACGAGGCAAACGAGCCATCAGGTGCTGGTGCGTTAACCCCTTCCCCCACCCCGTTTACCCGCCTCACGATTCATGACTAAGGGCCTCCTCCAGCGCTCAAGCCGCAAAATTTACAGGCCACACACCAAATTGTATGTCGCGAATGAAGGGCCAGTGTCTCCTTGACTTCTCCGTTACTCCAACAGTTTACCCGTCACTCGAGAAGTCGGTGACTGCCTCGGCCAGCGCTCCTGCGGCAAAGCGAAACTTATTGGGCGAGAGACCTACCCCGCCTATTACTCGCTGGCCTCGGCCAGCGCTCGCGAGGCCTGAGCCCGCTACTCCCGCCGTTAACCCGTCAGTGACTGCCTCGGCCAGCGCTCAAGAGGCAAAGCGAACCATTAAGGGGAGCGACCTACACCCGCCGACTACCCGCTGGCCTCGCCCAGCGATCGCGAGGACTGAATCCGTTACTCCCGCCGTTTACCCGTTAGTGACTGCCTCGGCCAGCGCTCAAGAGGCAAACCGAACCATTAAGGGCGAGCGACCTACCCCCGCTGATTACCCGCTGGCCTTGGCCAGCGCTCGCGAGGCCTGAGTCCGTTACTCCCGCCGTTTACCCGTCAGTGACTGCCTCGGCCAGCGCTCAGGAGGCAAAGCGAACCATTAAGGGCGAGCGAAATACCCCTGCCGATTACCCACACACCTCGGCCAGCGCTCGCGAGGCCTGAGTCCGGTTCTTCCGCCGTTTACGCGTCAGTTACTGCCTCGGACAGCGCTCAAGAGGCAAAGCGAACCATTAAGGGCGAGCGGCCTACCCCCGCCGATGACCCGCTGGCTTCTGCCAGCGCTCGCGAGGCCTGAGTCCGTTACTCCCGCCGTTAACCCGTCAGTGACTGCCTCGGCCAGCGCTCAAGAGGCAAAGCGAACCATTAAGGGGAGCGACCTACACCCGCCGATTACCCGCTGGCCTCGCCCAGCGCTCACGAGGACTGAATCCGTTACTTCCGCCGTTTACCCGTTAGTGACTGCCTCGGCCAGCGCTCAAAAGGCAAAGCGAACCATTAAGGGCGATCGACCTACCCCCGCCGATTACCCGCTGACCTCGGCCAGCGCTCGTAAGGTCTGAGTCCGTTACTTCCGCCGTTTACCCGTCAGTGACTGCCTCGGCCAGCGCTGAGGAGGCAAAGCGAACCATTAAGGGCGAGCGAAATACCCCTGCCGATTACCCGCTCACATCGGCCAGCGCTCGCGAGGCCTGAGTCCGTTACTCCAGCCGTTTTCGCGTCAGTTACTGCCTCGGTCAGCGCTCAGGAGGCAAAGCGAACCATTAAGTGCGAGCTACCCCCGCCGATGACCTGCCGACATCGGCCAGCGCTCGCGAGGCCTGAGTCCGTTACTCCCGCTGTTTACGCGTCAGTTACTGCATCGGCCAGCGCTCCCGAGGCAAAGCGAACCATTAAGAGCGAGCGACCTACCTCCGCCGATTACCCGCTGGCCTCGGCCAGCGCTCGGGAGGCCTGATTCCGTTACTCCCGACGTTTACGCGTCAGTTACTGCCTCGGCCAGCGCTCAAGAGGCAAAGCGAACCATTAATAAGTGAGCGACCTACCTCCGCCGATTACCCGCTTGCCTCGTCCAGCACTCTCGAGGCAAAACGAACTATTATTAAGTGCGAGGGAGCTACCCCCGCTGATTACCCGCTTGCCTCGTCCAGCGCTCACAAGGCAAAACGAGCCATCAGGTGCTGGCGCTTAACCCCCCCCCCCCGCCACACACCAAATTGTATGTCGCGAATGAAGGGCCAGTGTCTCCTTGACTTCTCCGTTACTCCAGCCGTTTAACCGTCACTCGAAGTTGGTGACTGCATCGGGCAGCGCTCACGAGGCAAAGCGAACCATTAAGGGCGAGCGACCTACCCCCGATGACCCGCTGGCTTCGGCCAGCGCTCGGGAGGCCTGATTCCGTTACTCCCGCCGTTTACCCGACAATGACTGCCTCGGCCAGCGCTCAAGTGGCAAAGCGAACTATTAAGGGCGAGCGACCTACCCCCGCCGATTACCCGCTGTCCTCGGCCAGCGTTCGCGAGGCTTGAGTCCGTTGCTCCCGCCGTTTACTCGTCAGTGACTGCCTCGGCCAGCGTTCAAGAGGCAAAGCGAACTATTAAGGGCGAGCGACCTACCCCCGCCGATTACCCGCTGGCCTCGGCCAGCGCTCGCGAGGCCTGAGTCCGTTACTCCCGCCGTTTACTCGTTAGTTACTGCCTCGGCCAGCGCTCAAGATGCACAGCGAACCATTATTAAGGGAGAGCGACCTACCTCCGCCGTCTACCCGCTTGCCTCGTCCAGCACTCACAAGGCAAAACGAACCATTATTAAGTGCGAGGGAGCTACACCCGCTGATTACCCGCTTGCCTCGTGGAGCGCTCACGAGGCAAAACGAGCTTTCAGGTGCTGGCGCGTTAACACCCCCCCCCCACCCCCACCCCCACCCGTTTACCCACCACACGATTCATGACCCGCCACACACCAAATTGTATGTCGTATGAAGGGCCAGTGTCTCCTTGACTTGTCCGTTACTTCAGTCGTTTACCCGTCATTCGAGCAGTCGGTGATTGCTTCGGCCAGCGCTCAAGAGGCAAAGCGAACCATTATTAAGGGAGAGCGACCTACCTCCGCCGATTACCCGCTTGCCTCGTCCAGCACTCACGAAGCAAAACGAACTATTATTAAGTGCGAGCGAGCTACCCCCGCTGATTAAGCGCTTGCCTCGGCCAACGCTCGCGAGGCCAAAGTCCGTTACTCCCGCCGTTTACCCGTCACTCGATCAGTCAGTGACTGCCTCGGCCAGTGCTCACGAGGCAAAACGAACCATTAAGGGCGAGCAGGGATGGGTATTCTTATTCGAACACACTATTTGGGTGTATTCGTATTCGAATACTTGTCATCTGACATCAAAGTATTCGCATTCGTATTCGAATAATTGGGAAAAGTATTCGTATTCTTCGAATAATATGCCGAATAATCTTAAATCCATCATCATAAATAAGTTATTGTTCCTTCCAAGTTACAAATCTTCGTTCCTGTTTGTCCGACATGTATGATACAGGTCAGGTTAATTGCATTTCAACCAACTTGTGAGGCCTCTCTCGATCACTATATCCTTCCCCTACCGTTCACTCTTCCTTCCCTCATCCTCTAACGGTGTCATGACTTGTATGAGACCCGTATACCATCCCTCCCCTTTCCTCCCTCGTCCTTGCTAGCTAGCTGAATCTACGAGACCGATATGTACATTCACCCTGGGCGCTTCTTACCAGTACCAGTATTCTCCCTCAGTCTGTCTCACACTCTCACTCAGTTAAGTTCTCGTCTTTGTTACTAATACACAGTAGTCATGTCTAGTCCTCCAGCCAAGCAGACACGACAGCCGTATATGCAGAAATACACAGAGAAATGGGGAAGCGACCTGTTGTTTAAAAGTTGGCTGACAAGAAGCGGCAAGGGGCCTATGTATTTCCACTGTAAATAGTGTAATTCTGACGGAAAGGCGGGTAAATCAGAAATAGAAAAGCATGCTAGTTGAAAGTGCAAAACATATTGTTAGTGTACTTGTTATGCCTAGTGTTTGTAGAGAAAAGCATGCATGTATTGCTGGAACTTGTGACAGCTGACATCTACAAAACTTCAGATCTACAGGAATAGCAGTCATTCTAGGTAGGCAAAACAGGAAGCTCTGCAAGTCTGCCATGAGTGTGCTTTCGATGGTAATTAAAATACGCTACCGCAGCCATGAGATATTCCTACGAATAACTTCGGGAGAAAAGGAGCATTTTGGGTCAGTCCGTGCTCCCTATCTCGTGTAATGTGTATATTATAACATACATGTGAATGTGTGAATGTATGTCGTATCGCCTTGGCCCTGCGGCGCCAGGACGTTACACACAGACGCTACGTTGTGCTTAGGAGGTGCTCCTTGCCGTAGGAACGGTGTTGATTCAGCAAGCATGGTGCCGCTGGCCGCTTCTGTCCCGGGAGACGCCGGGGCAGAACAGAGCGGGCGGCTGGCGAGAGCACAGGACTTTGGTGGTTGGTGAGTTTGCCAGTGAGTTTGGGACGAAACACCCCTATCATGCGTTTGGATTTTTTCGTGACGTCAAACTTTTCCCTGCCGTCTGACGGTCTTCTTGGGTTGTCGTCACTGAGGTCTAACCGCTGGTAATTCTTCCAGAAAGAAAAGAAATACCCAGCAAGGGTTGGGAAAGTGTTTCTCCTGAGTCGGTAGTGCATACCGTGCCGACTCTTTCCACGGTGCCGGTGCATGGCGCTGGCACCACCTCACTTCATGGTCAACCACCAACACCAGCTGACGTTTGCAGGGGATGGAAAAATGTCAATGCGATAGTCGTGGGAAATCCCTCATCTGCCTAGAAGGGCCTAGTCGTGTCAACACGCTAGCGATAGAGTCCACCCTTAACACGGTGCGCGAGGGAGGTAGGACCGTAGCTTTAGTGGTTAATGCCACTGGCGGTCCGGTTAAACTCAGAAATGGAGTCATTTTGGGTCGCTCTTTAGCGTTCGACGGACAGGTGTCCCCAGACCCTTTAGAGTTAAAGCGGCCTTGTATCGGCGCAGTGGGTCAACCAGCCGCCGGCGACACATCTTGTCAGGCCTCATCTGTCGATTATTTAGTCAAAGTGGTCGATTATCCCGAGCTTAAGGGCCCGCTTCTGAAGGTTTTACATCAGTATCGTGATGGCATTGCCCTGCCCGGTGAACCTTTAAGTGCGACTGCTACGACAGAACACAACATTAGGGTTAAACCCGACACCAAACCGGTGTGCATTCCTGCGTACAGACTCCCACACAATCAAAGGCAGGTTGTAGATGAACAGGTTTAAGATATGTTGGACCAGGGTGTTATTCAGCATTCCCGATCTCCGTGGAACTCGCCCTTGTTTCTAGTCCCTAAAAAGGACCGAAGTTTCAGGCCTGTCATCGATTTTAGGAAAGTAAATGAGGTGACTGAGGATGATAGGTACCCTCTGCCTGTTTTAGGTGACTTGTTAATGTCCCTGGGGCAAGGGAATACTATTTTCAGTAATCTTGACCTTTTAAGTAGGTACTGGCAGGTGCCGATGGCAGCTGAATCCAAAGAGATTACAGCCTTCAGTACCCCTAGCGGTCATTTTGAATGGTTAAGGATGCCATTCGGCCTCAAAACCGCACCCATTACTTTTCAGAGGATGATCAACACATTGTTCTCAGACATGATAGGCAAAGAAGTCTATGCATATATAGATGATTTAATCATCTGCAGCAAGGATGGTGCCAGTCACCTATACTTTCCCAAAGCCTTTGTGGTCTGGGAGGCTGTGGTCCGACCTGAGGTGGAGCCCGTCTGAGCGTTGCCACTTCTACGTTTCGTCCACCCATACCTGTCCTAAAAATAGCTTGACGATCCCTAGAGAGCTTTCCCTCGCCCTAATTGCTCTAGAGCTCCGCCCTCCCCCCCTCCTCTCTCTCTCTCTCTCTCTCTCTCTCTGATGGATGGATGCACGTTTATCGTAATGATGATAGTAATAATAACGATAATAATAATAATAATAATAATAATAATAATAATAATAATAATAATAATAATAATTGTAATAATGATCATAAAAATAATAATGGTAATAATTATTAATTATAATAATAATTAAAATAATAATAATAATGATAATAATAATAATAATAATATTGATAATTATGATAATCATTTTGACTTTTTTTCCACACCACCTCTGGGGTAAAAGTCATAGGCGCGTTTTTTTTATAGAGGTATCCCCTGTAGGCCTAATCCTCTCTGGTGCTTACTCAGATAACTCGTCGTCTGAGCTCTCTTCGATGTTGACAACGAATGACTCCACAAATCTCTCAACCGCTATGTCTTGTCTTGCATCTTGTTCTTGAAGCTCTTCTGCATGCCTCACTGCCTGCTTCCAGTTTTCTGGTGTTATACTGTCGACAGCTTCTTCAACCAAAGGCTTCAGTTCAGCAGATTTGAAAGTGTTTTTCTTTGCAACGTAACACTTGACCTGAGCCCAGATGAGCTCAATCGGGTTATACTGACAGTGGTATGGGGGCAGCCGTACAACCTTATGTCCTGCCTCTGCAGCAATAGCATCGATGACATAAGTTTTCTTGCCATTGCAGAGTTTCTTTGCAAGGTCATAGAGCTCCACCTTCAGCATGTCGTCCCGTGGTTGTGCTCCCTTCGCTATCAGCCACTCCTTAATGGCTTCTTTTCTCCATGCTGTAGTTGGGTTTCTTTCTAGATGAACAGAATGATAGGATGCATTGTCCATCACAATGACTGAGTTCTGGGGGATATTTGGGAGCAGCTTAGTCTCAAACCATTCTTGAAACACTGTAGCATTCATCTGCTTGTGGTAGTCGCCGTCATTTTTCGCCTGGAAAATGTGCCTTGCATTCGGAACAAACCCTTCTTTGGTTCCTGCATGGACAATAATCAATCTGCTTCCTTTACCAGTAGGCGGGTTCACTCCTGTTGCTTTGTCAGAAGAGGTGTCAATCCAACATTTTCCGACAGTGTAGTTTTGATTTACCCATGTTTCATCAAGGTAAACATAGTTTTCAAATGACTGTTTGCACTGCCGCATTTGTCTTAAAAATCTGGTGCGAGTCAGTGCCACATCACTTCGCTCCATAAGGAACTTGCGGCCATCAATCTTCGAAAATTTAAATCCTATTTTCAATAATACTTTTCGAAGGGACTCGACGCTGCCTTTGTAGGATATTTTTTCCCGGAGAATCTCCGTGATTTTGGAAACTGTAGGGATTTCCTTCCTTTCATATAACTCCAAAACAGTTCTTCTCAGGACACACTGATCAAAATCATCGAAATTTGTCACTGTTGCCGGCTGAGTTTTTTTCGGTGAATGGAAACAGGCTTTTGATGTTCATCTTCTGTCTCCCATTGCTGGTTTAGTTTTGAGCAAATTCTTTTAACTGTACTTTGGCTTACTTTAGTGGCACTGGCTGTCCGAGCAAGAGCTTGCGTGACTGGCAGTAAAGGTCCTCGGTTGGCTTTCTCATCCAAGAAATATCGATTTACGTTGTAAATCACTTCCTTTGCTTGGCTGCGAAGACGAGCACTCTGAGGGGTGGCGGCGGCAGGTCTCTCCATGATGCAGGAACAATCAGGAATGACCGATTCATGTGGATAGGAAGAGTGGAGGAAGCAGGGCATTAATCCGACTCCACCCATTCCCCTCACATCCAGCTCCTAATCTCATTCCACACCTTGTTTCAGGCAGGGGATTAAAAAGGTGTGGCAGGCACCAGGTGCGAAGAGGACTCCAAGTGGGGTGTGGTCACCCCCCGCACAAAAAAAAGAGAGAGAGAGAGAGAGAGAGAGAGAGAGAGAGAGAGAGAGAGAGAGAGAGAGAGAGAGAGAGAGAGAGAGAGAGAGAGAATGTTGCCCTATCTGCACTTTATGTATTTTGTCAATTGGAATGTTAATGGACAAGGACACACACACACACACACACACACACACACACACACACACACACACACACACACACACACACACACACACAATTTTTTTATTTTGTGTTTTTTCTTATTTAATCTATTTTTTCTTTTTTTTTCCCTTAATGATTATCTTCTGTCCTTTGCTTTTTATTTGATTTGTTTTGTCTCTTTCATGTGTCTTTCTTTCTTTTTCTTTCTTTCTTTATCTTCTTATTTCTTCTTTCTCATTAAATTTATTCCTCATTTTTTATCCTCTTTCTCTTTCGTTTCTTTTTTTTCTTCTATTCTCTTCCTTTCTTCCTCCCCATTTTCGTCAATTCTTTGTTTTTTCCTTTGTTTTTTACTGTTTTTTTTTTTTTTGTTAACTTGTATCTTCCCTTTATCACATTCCTCTTTTTTCCTCTCTGTTTCTATTCTTGTTTTCTTTCCCATCTCCTTCCTTCTCTTCCCACCTTTCTCCTCCTTCTTTCCCTGACAGTTCGGCCTGTCCTTCACAATGGGATAATCCCCTCGTCTCCTCCCTTCTTCCCCCTCCTTGACCCGCCAGCCAGGTGACCCATGTGCTGCGTGGGCCGGCAGCGTCGCAGAGCTGAGGTGTCACATCCAATAAAAAAGCATAATGGTCATTTGCTTTTAGAACAAACACCTTGACGATTACAAACGTATACAGCTTTGTTGTTGCATTTAGTATTTACGACATACTTCATTGATGCTTAACAAAGCGAGAAACACTTGGCCATCACCGTGGTGGGCACCTGAGCGGCAACGCTGGAGGAGTTCCTCAGCCGCGCCGGAGAGACCAGAAAGGCTTTTTTATAGTATAGCAAAACTAGAAGCGGTTCTGCTTAAACTCAGAGGCGCTGGCCTTAAGGCCAAGCTGACTAAATGTGAATTTTTAAAGGCGAAAATCACCTTTTTAGGCCACACTGTTGATGGAGATGGTATCCACACGATGGACGATAAAATATCGGCCATAAAGAATTTTTCGCAACCCCAAACCGTCGAAAACGTTCGGTCTTTCCTTAGGTTGTCCGGCTACTATAGGCCTTTCTTACAAGGTTTTGCCATACCTTTTCATTGGAATGCTCCACAACACAAGAGTTTTACAGACTTGAAGTCAGCGTTAATCAACGCTCCAGTCTTGGCATTCCCGGACTACAACGTCCCTTTTACACTTTTTACAGATGCCTCAGCCCTGGGTCTTAGTGCTGTTTTGATGCAACCGGACGCTCGCGGTAAAAATCGCGCTATTGCGTACGCAAGTCGTACTTTAAACCAGGCTGAGTCGAACTATTCAGTGACCCACCAGGAAACCCTAGCGGTTGTTTGGGCTCTTAAACATTTTAGGGATATTATCCTTGGCTATCCTATCACTGTCTTTACGGACCACGCGCCAGTCACCGAGCTTTTTAAGGGTAGAAACCTCACCGGTCGCCTCGCCCGGTGGTACCTGACTATCCAGGAGTTTGGGCCAACCTTTAAGTATTTACCTGGCCGCGCGAATGTCGTCGCGGATTCACTGTCTAGGAACGTACCTGTTGGCTCAGTGGCAGTAGCGCTTACTGAAATTCAAAATTTCAGTCTTAAGGATTTAGCAGCAGCCCAGCGTCGCCATGACGTTTGGGGTAAGGTAATATACGCTCTGGAGTCGGGTGACGAAACAAGTCTCCCGCCACTACCTATGTCTTTTTCATTAATTTTTCTTGTCACAGGACGGTGTCCTGTGCCGCTACTGGCCCCGCAAAAAGGAGTCTGTCGCACAGTTTGTGATACCGCAGTGTTATGTACCGGCGGTGCTGAACTTAGTTCATGACGCGGTCATTGCTGGTCACCCGGGGAGGGAGCGCACACTAACAGCGGCCCGAGCGGTCTATTTTTGGCCAACTATGCGTGTAGATATTGACGCGTATGTGGCTAAGTGTGTCAAGTGTGCCCAACATAAAGGGACGGTGCTTAGGCCTGCGCCGATCCTAGAATACCCGCCACCTGCCCGGCCTTGGGATGTAGTTTCTATTGACTTGCTACAGCTTCCCGCCAGCCACCAGGGCTCTAGGTACCTCTTAGTTTGTGTAGACCACTTGTCTCGGTACGTTGTTTTAGCCCCAGTGCAAGATAAATCTGCTAAGACCATTGCTCATGCCCTGAAAACTCATCTAATTTGTCCGTATTCCACACCTAGAGTGTTGTTAAGTGATAATGCAACCGAGTTTCGAAATCAGCTTTTAGCAGAAATATGCAAACAGTTTGCAATTACACAATCTTTTACAGTCAGTTATCACCCAGATAGCAACGGCCTTGTTGAGCGCGCGAATAGGAAGATTTTAGATGTCTTGCGCCCGGTCGTTAGCGGACTTCAGCATACCTGGGAGGACTGGCTAGCATATGTTGCAGCAAGCATAAACAGCAGTGTTTGTGAGTCAACGGGACAATCTCCCCACTACATAATTTTTGGGGTTGAGAAGAGGCTCCCGTATGACCTGCTTAGTAGTTATCATTCACCTGTATAATGTAGACGATTATTCTAAGGTTCAACTCAAGGTTTTCACGGATATTCATAGAGAAGTCAGAAAGAGACTACAGGCTATATCTGAGGCTATGTGCTTGCAGCAACACAAGCGTGCCGCCCCTGTTTCCTTGAAAGTGGGTGACTTTGTTATGATTCGAGTCCCAGAGAGACATTCAAAGTTGTCCGAGGCAGTAACCGACTGCTCGAGTGACGGGTAAACGGCTGGAGTAACAGACACGTCAAGGAGACACTGGCCCTTCATTCGACATACAATTTGGTGTGTGGCATGTAAACTTTGCGTCTTGAGCGGTGGGCGAAGCCCTCAGTCATGAATCGTGTGGCGGGTAAACGGGGTGTGGGGGGGGGGGGGGGTATCGCGCCAGCACCTGATGGTTCGTTTTGCCTCGTGAGCGCTGGACGAGGCAAGCGGGTAATCAGCAGGGGTAGCCTGCTCGCACTTAATAATGGTTCGTTTTGCTTAGTGAGTTCTGGACGAGGCAAGTGGGTAATCGGCGGAGGTAGGTCGCTCTCCCTTAATACTGGTTCGCTTTGCCTCTTGAGCGCTGGCCGAGGCAGTAACTGACGGGTAAACGGCGGGAGTAACGGACTCAGGCCTCGCGAGCGCTGGCCGAGGCCAGCGGGTAATCGGAGGGGGTAGGTCGCTCGCCCTTAATGGTTCGCTTTGCCTCCTGAGCGCTGGCCGAGGCAGTCACCGACTGCTCGAGTGACGGGTAAACGGCTGGAGTAACGGTCAAGTCAAAGAGACACTGGCCCTTCATACGACATACAATTTGGTGTGTGGCGGATAAACTTTGCGTCTTGAGCGGTGAACGAGGCCCTCAGTCATGAATCGTATGGCGGGTAAACGGGGAACGCGCCAGCACCTGATGGCTCGTTTTGCCTCGTGAGCGCTGGAGGAGGCAAGCGGGTAATCAGCGGAGATACCTCGCTAGCACTTAATAATGGTTCGTTTTGCCTCGTGAGTTCTGGACGAGGCAAGCGGGTAATCGGCGGAGGTAGATCGCTCTCCCTTAATAATGGTCCGCTTTGCCTCTTGAGCGCTGGCCGAAGCAGTAACTGACGGGTAAACGGCGGGAGTAACAGACTCAGTCTTCGCGAGCGCTGGCCGAGGCCGGAAGGTAGTCGGCTGGGGTAGCTCTCTCGCCCTTAATGATTCGCTTTGTCTCTTGAGCGCTGGCCGAAACAGTCACTGACGGGTAAACGGCGAGAATAACGGACTCAGGCCTCGCGAGCGCTGGCCGAGGCCAGCGGGTAATCGGCGGGGGTTGGTCGCTCATCCTTAATGATTCCCTTTGCCTCCTGAGCGCCGGCCGAGGCAGTCACCGACTGCTCGAGGGACGGGTAAACGGCTGGAGTAACGGACAAGTCAAGGAGACACTGGCCCTTCATACGACATACAATTTGGTGTGTGGCGGGTAAACTTTGCGTCTTGAGCGCTAGACAAGGCCCTCAGTCATGAATCGTGTGGCGGGTAAACGGGAAGTGGGGTAACGAGCCAGCACCTGATGGCTCGTTTTGCCTCGTGAGCGCTGGACAAGGCAAGCGCGTAGGCGGCTGAGGTAGGTCGCTCTCCCTTAATAATGGTTCGCTTTGCCTCTTGAGCGCTGGCCGAGGCAGTCACTGACAAGTAAACGGCGGAGTAACAGACTCAGTCTTCGCGAGCGCTGGCCGAGGCCGGAAGGTAGTCGGCTGGGGTAGCTCTCTCGCCCTTAATGATTCGCTTTGTCTCTGAGCGCTGGCCGAAACAGTCACTGACGGGTAAACGGCGAGAATAACGGACTCAGGTTCGCGAGCGCTGGCCGAGGCCAGCGGGTAATCGGCGGGGTTGGTCGCTCATCCTTATTGTTTCGATTTGACTCTTGAGCGCTGGCCGAGGCAGTCAATGACGGGTAAACGGCGGAGTAACGGACTCAGTCTTCCTGAGCGCTGGCCGAGGCCGGAAAGTATTCGGCTGGGGTAGCTCTCGCCCTTAATGGTTCGCTTTGCCTTGAGCGCTGGCCGAGGCAGGCACTGACGGGTAAACGGCGGAAATAACTGACTCGGCCTCGTGAGCGCTGGCCGAGGACAGCGGGTAATCGGCGGGTTGGTCGCTCATCCCACGATTCCCTTTGCCTGGCGCCGGCCGAGGCAGTCACCGACTGCTCGAGGGACGGGTAAACGGCTGGAGTAACGGACAAGTCAAGAAGACACTAGCCCTTCATACGACATACAATTTGGTGTGTGCCGGGTAAACTTTGCGTCATGAGCGCTGGACAAGGCCCTCATTTATGAATCTTGTGGCGGGTAAACGGGGGGAGGGGGGGGGGGATAACGCGCCAGCACCTGATGGCTCGTTTTGCCTCGTGAGCGCTGGACGAGGTAAGCGGGTAATCGGCGGAGGTAGGTCGCTCTCCCTTAAAATGTTTCGCTTTGCCTCTTGAGCGCTGGCCGAGGCAGTGACTGACGGGTATAGGGCAGGAGTAACGGACTCAGGCCTCGCGAGCGCTGGCCGAGGCCAGCGGGTAATCGGCGGGGTAGGTCGCTCGCTCTTAATGGTTCGCTTTACCTCTATAGCACTAGCCGAGGCAGTGACTGACGGGTATAGGGCAGGAGTAACGGACCAGGTTCGCGAGCGCTGGCCGAGGCCAGCGGGTAATCGGCGGGTAGGTCGCTCGCCTTAATGGTTCGCTTTGAATCTTGAGCGCTGGCCGAGGCAGTCACTGTCGGGTAAACGGCGGAGTAACCGACTCAGGTTCGCGAGCGCTGGCCGAAGCCAGCGGGTAACCGGCGGGGGTAGGTCGCTCGCCCTTAATGGTTCGCTTAATGGCCCTTAATACGACATACAATTTGGTGTGTGGCGGGTGAACTTTGCGTCTTGAGCGCTGGACGAGGCCGTCAGTCATGCATCGTGTGGCATGTAAACGGAGGGGGGGGGTAACGCCTGTTTTGCCCAGTGAGCGCTGGACGAGGCAAGCGGGTAATCGGCGAAGGTAGGTCGCTCTCCTTAATAATGGTTGGCTTTGCCTCTTGAGCGCTGGCCGAGGCAGTAACTGACTGGTAAACGGCGGAGTAACGGACCAAGTTCGCGAACGCTGGCCGAGGCCAGCGGGTAATCGGTGGGGTAGGTCGCTCGCCCCACGGTTCCTTTGCCTCTTGAGCGCTGGCCGAGGCAGTCACTGACGGGTAAACGGCGGGAGTAACGGACTCAGGCTCGCGAGGACTGGCCGAGGCCAGCGGGTAATCGGCGGGCGTAGGTCGCTCGCCCTTAATGGTTCGCTTTGCCTCTTGAGCGCTGGCCGAGGCAGTCACCGACGGGTAAACGGCGAGTAAAGGACTCAGGCCTCGCGAGCGATGGCCAAGGCCAGCTGGTAATCGGCGGGTGTAGGTCGCTCGCCCTTAATGATTCCTTTGCCTTGTAAGCGCTGGCCGAGGCGGTCACCGACTGCTCGAGTGACGGGTAAACGGCTGGAGTAACGGACAAGTCAAGGATACCATGGCCCTTCATACGACATCCAATGGGGTGTGTCATCTGTGCGCCCGCACCTGATGGCTCATTTTGCCTAGTGAGCGCTGGACGAGGCAAGCGGGTAATCAGCAGGGTAGCTCGCTCGCACTTAATAATGGTTCTTTTTCCTCGTGAGTGCTGGACGAGACAAGCGGGTAATCGGTAGAGGTAGGTTGTTATCCTTAATAATGGTTCCCTTTGCCTCTGAGCGCCTGCCGAGGCAGTAACTGACGGGTAAACGGCGGGTGTAACGGACTCATGCTCGCGAGCGCTGGTCGAGGCCGGAAGGTAGTCGGGTGGTAGGTCGCTCGCCTTAATGGATCCCTTTGCCTCTTGAGCGCTGGCCGAGGCAGTCACTGACGGGTAAACGGCGAGAGTAACGGACTCAGGCCTCGCGAGCAATGGCCGAGGCCAGCGGGTAATCGGTGGGAGTAGGTCGCTCGCCCTAATGGTTCGCTTTGCCTTCTGAGCGCTGGCCGAGGCGGTCACCGTCTGCTTGAGTGACGGGTAAACGTCTGGAGTAACGGACAAGTCAAGGATACACTGGCCCTTCATACGACATACAATTTGGTGTGTGGCGGGTAAACTTTGCGCCAGCACCTGATGGCTCATTTTGCCTAGTGAGCGCTGGACGAGGCAAGCGGGTAATCGGCGGAGGTAGATCGCCTCCTTAATAATGGTCCGCTTTGCCTCTTGAGCGCTGGCCGAAGCAGTAACAGACGGGTAAACGGCGGAGTAACAGACTCAGTCTTCGCGAGCGCTGGCCGAGGCCGGAAGGTAGTCGGCTGGGGTAGCTCTCTCGCCCTTAATGTTTCGCTTTGTCTCTTGAGCGCTGGCCGAAACAGTCACCGACGGGTAAACGGCGAGAATAAAGGACTAAGTCCTCGCGAGCGCTGGCCGAGGCCAGCGGGTAATCGGCGGGGGTTGGTCGCTCATCCTTATTGTTTCGCTTTGACTCCTGAGCGCTGGCCGAGGCAGTCAATGACGGTAAACGGCGGAGTAACGGACTCAGTCTTCCCGAGCGCTGGCCGAGGCCGGAAAGTATTCTGCTGGGGTAGCTATATCGCCCTTAATGGTTCGCTTTGCCTCTTGAGCGCTGGCCGAGGCAGTCACTGACGGGTAAACGGCGGAAATAACTGACTCGGTTCGTGAGCGCTGGCCGAGGCCAGCTGGTAATCGGCGGGGTTGGTCGCTCATCCCACGATTCCCTTTGCCTCCTGAGCGCCGGCCGAGGCAGTCACCGACTGCTCGAGGGACGGGTAAACGGCTGGAGTAACGGACAAGTCAAGACACTAGCCCTTCATACGACATACAATTTGGTGTGTGCCGGGGTAAACTTTGCGTCATGAGCGCTGGACAAGGCCCTCAGTTATGAATCGTGTGGCGGGTAAACGGGGGGAGGGGGGGGGGGGATAACGCGCCAGCACCTGATGGCTCGTTTTGCCTCGTGAGCGCTGGACGAGGTAAGCGGGTAATCGGCGGAGGTAGGTCGCCTCCTTAAATGTTTCGCTTTGCCTGTTGAGCGCTGTTCGAGGCAGTAACTGACGGGTAAATGGCGGGAGTAACGGACTCAGCAGGCCTTTTGAGCGCTGGCCGAGGACAGCCGGTAATCGGCGGGGAAAGGTCGCTCGCACTTAATGGTTCGCTTTACCTCTATAGCGCTAGCCGAGGCAGTGACTGACGGGTATAGGGCAGGAGTAACGGACGCAGGCCTCGCGAGCTCTGGCCGAGGCCAGCGGGTAATCGGCGGGTAGGTCGCTCGCACTTAATGGTTCGCTTTGCATCTTGAGCGCGGGCCGAGGCAGGCACGGACGGGTAAACGGCGGGAGTAACGGACTCAGGCCTCGCGAGCGCTGGTCGAGGCCAGCGGGTAATCGGCGGGAGTAGGTCGCTCGCCCTTAATGGTTCGCTTTGCCTTCTGAGCCCTGGCCCAGGCGGTCACCGTCTGCTCGAGTGACGGGTAAACGTCTGGAGTAACGGACAAGTCAAGGATACACTGGCCCTTCATACGACATACAATTTGGTGTGTGGCGGGTAAACTTTGCGCCAGCACCTGATGGCTCATTTTGCCTAGTGAGCGCTGGACGAGGCAAGCGGGTAATCAGCAGGGGTAGCTCGCTCGCACTTAATAATGGTTCTTTTTGCCTCGTGAGTGCTGCACGTGGGAAGAGGTTAATCGGCGGAGGTAGGTCGCCTCCCTTAATAATGGTTCGCTTTGCCTTTTGAACGCTGGCCGAGGAAGTAACTGACGGGTAAACGGCGGAGTAACGGACTCAGGCTCGCGAGCGCTGGCCGAGGCCAGCGGGTAGTCGGCGGTAGGTTGCTCGCCCTTAATGGATCCCTTTGCCTCTTGAGCGCTGGCCGAGGTAGTCACTGACGGGTAAACGGCGAGAGTAACGGACTCAGGCCTCGCTAGGGCTGGCCGAGGCCAGCGGGTAATCGGAGGGCGTAGGTCGCTCGCCCTTAATGGTTCGCTTTGCCTCTTGAGCGCTGACCGAGGCAGTCACTGACGGGTAAACGGCGAGAGTAACGGACTCAGGCCTCGCGAGCGATGGCCGAGGCCAGCGGGTAATCGGTGGGGGTAGGTCGCTCGCCCTTAATGGTTCGCTTTGCCTTCTGAGCGCTGGCCGAGGCGGTCACCGACTGATCGAGTGACTGGTAAACGGCTGGAGTAACGGACAAGTCAAGGATACACTGGCCCTTCATACAACATACAATTTGGTGTTGCGGGTAAACTTTGCTTCTTGAGCGCTGGACGAGGCCCTCAGTCATGAATCGTGTGGCGGGTAAACGGGGGGGGGAGGGGGTAACGCGGAAGCAGACGAAGCAAGCGGGTAATCAGCGGGGGTAGCTCTCTCCCACTTAATAATGGTTCGTTTTGCCTCGTGAGTGCTGGACGAGGCAAGTGGGTAATCGGCGGAGGTAGGTCGCTCTCCCTTAATAATGGTTCGCTTTCCCTCCTGAGCGCCTGCCGAGGCAGTAACTGACGGGTAAACGGCGGGAGCAACGGACTCAGGCCTCGCGAGCGCTGGCCGAGGCCTTAGGGTAGTCGGGTGGGGTAGCTCTAAGCCCTTAATGGTTGGCTTTGCCTCTTGAGCGCTGGCCGAAGCAGTCACTGACGGGTAAACGGCGGGAGGACCGGACTCAGGCCTCGCGAGGGCTGGCCGAGGCCAGCGGGTATTCGGCTGGGGTAAGTCGCTTGCCCTTACTGGTTCGCTTTGCCTCCCGAGCGCCGGCCGAGGCAGTCACCGACTGCTCGAGTGACGGGTACTCGGGTGGAGTAACGGACAAGTCAAGGAGTCACTAGCCCTTCTTACGCCATACAATTTGGAGTGTGGCGGTAAACTTTGCGTCATGAGCGCCAGACGAGGCCCTCAGTTATGTATCGTGTGGCGGGTAAACGGGGGGAACGCGCCAGCACCTGATGGCTCGTTTTGCCTCGTGAGCGCTGGACGAGGCAAGCGGGTAATCAGCGGTTTAGCTCGCTCGCACTTAATAATGGTTCGTTTTGCCTCTTGAGCGCTGGCCAAGGCCAAGCTCGGTATGTCTTAAGTTGAAGGAATTCCTAGGGACATCTCATGACTGGGGTAGCGTATTTTCAAGTTGCTCACTTTTAGTCCAGGAGAAAAGGAGCATTTTGGGGTGCTCAGCTCAATTCGTGCTCCCTATCTCGCTCATTCCAGTCCCACCACGGAAATCGGACTTTCAGGGACTGGAATGAGCGAGATAGGGAGCACGGACTGAGTTGAGCACCTCAAAATGCTCCTTTTCTCCCGGATTGAAACTGAGCAACATACCTACACTAAGCAAGTGTATATTTAATGTGGTTGAACTGTTATGCGTACGGTGCTAATTGATTGAAAATACGAGCACGCAGACATGAGATGTCCCTAGGAATATCATCAATTTTAGATATTCCTACGCTACGCAAGTGGATAGTTAATGTGGTTCAACTGTAATCTCTGATGGTGCTAATTACTTGAAAATACGCTACCCCAGTCATGAGATGTCCCTAGGAATTCCTTCAACTTAAGACATACCGAGCTACGCAAGTCTACAATTAATTTGTTGTCGGTGCTAATTAAAATACGCTACCGCAGTCATGAGATATCCCTAGGAATAGCTTCGGGAGAGAACGAGCATTTTGCGATGCTCAACTCCGTGCTCCCTATCTCGCTCATTCCAGTCTCAGAAATTCCGATTTTCTTTGGTGGGTCGACTGGAGTAACGGAGAAGTCAAGGAGACACTGGCCCTTCATACGACATTCTATTTGATATGTGGCGGGTAAACTTTGCCTCTCGAGCGCTGGACGAGGCCCTCAGTCATGAATCGTGTGGCGGGTAAACGGCAGAGGTAACGCGCCGGCACCTGATGGCTCGCTTTGCCTCGTGAGCGCTGGCTGAGGCAAGCGGGTAATCTGCGGAGGTAGCTCGCTCGCCTTTGATAGTTCGTTTTGCTTCTTGAGCGCTGGACGAGGCAAGCTGAGCGAGCCCGTTCATGTTACTTAAGATGACAAGGACGCATCGGTCAGTTATGAATTGGGACTGAGCCCGTTCACGTTATTTAAGATGACAAGGACGCATCGGTCACGTATTAATTGGGACTGAGCACATTCAGGTTACTTAAGATGACGAGGACGCATCGGTCACGTATGAATTTGGACCGAAATCGTTCACGTTACTTAAGATGACAAGGACGCATCGGTCACATATGAATTGGGACTGAGCCCGTTCACGTTACTTAAGATGACGAGGACGCATCGGTCACGTATGAATTGGGACTGAGCCCGTTCACGTTACTTAAGATGACAAGGACGCATCGGTCACGTATGAATTGGGACTGAGCACATTCAGGTTACTTAAGATGACGAGGACGCATCGGTCACGTATGAATTTGGACCGAAATCGTTCACGTTACTTAAGATGACAAGGACGCATCGGTCACGTATATATTGGAACTGAGCCCGTTCACGTTACTTAAGATGACAAGGACGCATCGGTCACGTATGAATTGGGACTGAGCCCGTTCACGTTACTTAAGATGACGAGGACGCGTCGGTCACGTATGAATTGGGACTGAGCCCGTTCACGTTACTTAAGATGACAAGGACGCATCGGTCACGTATGAATTGGAACTGATCCCGTTCACGTTACTTAAGATGACAAGGACGCATCGGTCACGTATGAATTGGAACTGATCCCGTTCACGTTACTCAAGATGACGAGGACGCATCGGTCAAGTAATAATTCGGACTGAGCCCGTTCACGTTACTCTAGATGACAATTCCCAGCAAACACAAGTACGTCGGCCCTCCCTCGGGCCGACGTGTGTTGTTGCGGCGGCCCGACTGTGCAAAACTCCGTCGCCCCGATGTCCCTATTGCTCATCGTTTTACCGGAGGCCCGACGTAGTATACCGGTCATATGTCTCCCTTATGCCGATCATATATAATATGTTAGCCCCAGCCCCCACTCACCCACATCGCCCTCCACTTTTACCACAATCCACACTGGCATTAGGACATAAGAAATAAATGTATTGCAACGACTGAAATTATAACTATAATTATAAATGTAGTATACTAGAGTTACTTATCTAAACCAATAAAACAAAAATATTTGCATGAGAAATTATATACCACGTGACAAAATTGCTTTTTGCATGTCACATGTAAATCAAACTAAGTAAGAATCTCGAAGAATATAACAGCTAGTCACCTAATATAATGAAACTTCATTGTCCACTTTGAATTTATGAATGATTAAATTACAACAGTAAAATATAATGGTTTTAACAAAAAATATAGACACCTGTAATAGTTTGAGGTAGTTGTCATTACAACTTCAACTAAATTTGTTCTTATACATATATTCATCGTGCAACATACATACATGTCAAACCATTTAAATTTATATTAAATATGATGATATATCAGCTTTATAACTCCCTTCTAATTTACCTATTCCGTATTATTCTAGCTCAATTATCTTTCCCATAGTTAATGTAGACTTTCCCAGAAATGATGCATGAACTATACAACAACCGTTATGTAAGTGCTGCTCATTCGTAATTATTCCAATACCTGAACTTGTTTTGGTCCTCCGGCCCATAATTTGAACACAGAAAAACCTAGTCATTGACCACTGACATAATAAGGTAACTCTAAACCACATTATATGATAATCTTGTTGCAACAGCATCACCAGTACTTATCACTCGAATGAGTCACCTGATACAGAATCTTGGCATTACATGCAACTTACAAACAGTTTGCTGTGGTCACTGCTTACATGTATCCCACAACGTCAGTTTATTAGCACCGTGGGTGAACAGACACCACAAATGAAACAAATGTCTTTGTAATGCCGGGATGTGAAGGCAGGAGAAGAACTTTAGAAGTACAAGGACAAGACGTAGTTTAAGTCATTATAAGTGATTACAAGTAGTTGTAAGTAATTATAAGTCACTGTAAGGCCATCATAGCTATGTAAGAATGTAGTAGGTCTTCTTGATCACAACCCATAACAGAATACATTCCCCCCTCCCTCAGACTACGATTACACCATATGGTGCAATACCACGCCAAGTATTTTCCCGCCCAGAGACAGCGTCGGTCGCCCTCCTTTCCCCTTCCCTACCAGCGCACGCACCTCGAGTTGTTACCAGCCCTTGCTTGTCTATCCCCTATCATTTAAAATCATGCACCCTTACATAGATTTTTTTCCGCTGCTTCACATGAAATATCGTCACCTTACACGTTAAGAGAACATACACATGTATAAAATACACTAGTATTCACTTCATTTTGAATTAAAAATTGATATATTATTAATCCGCTACTTGGCTCTTTGTCCGTGCGACGGGGCCGCCGCAGGGCTGGTATAAAACGAGGAGAGCGTCGTACACGAACCAGTGTATCCATCCCGATGTGTTCCTTTAGTTGTTGATCTCAATAATTCTCGTATTTCAGCGGTAGGAGCTGTAAGAGAGAGCCCTGTATGCGTTCTTGGAGCCTTACCAGGGTAGGAAACGGGTGTCGAGTCCCCCTTACAATTCCCTCCTGCACCCCCTATTGTGGGAAGTATTGTTGGGAGTATTTAGGCCAGTAAGCTGTGCTGTACCTGTTGTGTAAGAAGTGTTTAGTGAAATAAGAGGCTGTATGTTTGTGTCTTTACGACAAAGATAGTTCTCGTCGGGTATGTTTTTTTTTCCCGGAAATGTAACGTTCCCCCTCTCTGAGTCTCTTTCATACATCATATGTACCTGTTTTATTTTACAATAATTGTACACCCCCCCAAGGGTAAATATTTCGTGGAGAATCCTCAGCCTTATTCTGGTTACCATTGTGAGAGGAGAAAACTAGAAATCAGGCGTGTGTCCATTCGCCCATTTTCGTCAGTTTCGGGTAAATCGTGCCTTCAATGAGGAATTAATTGTAAACCGTGTCGACAGGTATGCCTATGTATTACCTTCTAAACTAAGTCACAGGAATAAATGTAGGCACCCCTATATATAGGCCTTTATTTCTTGTCACTCCTCGTTGTGAGAGTTTTCCGGCCGGCTGTGAGTTAAACTAATCATTTACCGCCCCTGAGCCTTCCCCGCTCACCTCGCTACCCTGCCCAAGGGATCAGAGTCTCGCTCTGGGTCATTTAAATCCCTCAATAAATCCTTAGTCCTATCTATTCACATACTCTTAAGGTTCCCAGTGAGCTACCGGTGACATAGTTCATCGGTAGATCTCTGGGTGGTGGCAGCAAAACTACCCCCAGGGTGAGTCCCCCTTGTTTTCCATCAGATATCCATAGGGGAATTCCCTTTTATTTTTACATCATTTAGTGCCCCGAATTTCCGGGCACGACATCTTTATTTCAAAGGACCTGGCACGGGACTGTGAACATTTCAGTATTCTCTCCTCTCACGTATTCAGGAAGGTACTAGAAAAGAGAGGGAGCTAAGTGTTGCCAATTCAAGACGGTGATCAAAAACGTCTTTGAGGGGTGTTCAAACACCCCAGGATACTAATGTAGGGTTAAGGAAAGCCTACCATCGCTATAGGGCAGGACGTCAAAAAAGAGATAAAATAAAATGAGATAAAGTCAAAATGTACGTCGGTTACACCCAACTATAGAGGGGTTGCACTGACGTCACACCGCTTTTAGGGAAAAACAACTGTCAGCCATTTTAGGAGGCACGAGCGATCAGCTGAGCCCCTGCCCCCTGATGATGGCTGGCACGTGCCTGCCGTCTTCATATCTCAATCGAAGTGACTATGCAAAAAACACCAACACAGTAACATGGCGGGGAAAAGCTCTCTTGCGGTAAATATGTTCCCCCCAAAATGGCGGGCCTTTGCGGGGCAGCTGAGAAGTGATCAGCTGATCGCTGATGATGACGTCACGTGCAACCCCTCTACACTACGGGTGTGATATTAACAAACTAGATGGAAATCGCTACGGGTGTGATATCAACAAACTTAAGATGAAGGAACATATATAGATTTCAACCAAATTACACTACTTCTTCAACTCTCTTTTAAATTTTGTTATCAGCCAGCCAGCCAGCCAGGGAGACAGACAGACAGACAGACACGAAGAATATTCATGTTCCTCCCTTCGCACCCCACCCCACCCCCCAAAAAAAAACTGAGCTACATGCCATCCGAGAGAGAGAGAGAGAGAGAGAGAGAGAGAGAGAGAGAGAGAGAGAGAGAGAGAGACATTAACCCTAATGTATAATTTTAAGATTTGCCACGTAGGAAACCAACCCTTTTTCATTATTTATAGAATTATAATCATTAATCATATAATATTCTATACTTTAATATAATACGTGCTTCCTTATATGAGTAAGTACTAAATAAAATCTGAAATTCAAAAGATATTACTCTCTCTCTCTCTCTCTCTCTCTCTCGCTGGGTGTTTTGGTGCTCTCACGTGTAGGTGAACGTTGTTGTGAATCTTTTTTTGTTTTTTGCTGTGTGTGTGTGTGTGTGTGTGTGTGTGTGTGTGTGTGTGTGTGTGTGTGTGTGTGTGTGTGTTTGGGGGAGGGGGAGACGGGGAGGGGGAGGAATGTAGTTACGGTTAACGCCATGAGAGAGAGAGAGAGAGAGAGAGAGAGAGAGAGAGAGAGAGAGAGAGAGAGAGAGAGAGAGAGAGAGAGAGAGAGAGAGAGAGAAGCCATTAACTGTAATAGATAATTTCAAGATTTGCCATATGGGCAACCAACCCTTTTTCATTATTTATAAAATTTTAATCCTTAATCATATAATATTCTATACTTTAATATAATACATACTTCCTTTTATGAGTAAGTACTAATAAAAATCTGATATTCAAAAAAAAAAAAAATATATATATATATATATATATATATATATATAAATATATATATATATATATATATATATATATATATATATATATATATATTGTTATGCCGGACGTATTACTTGGGTTCCGTGTCGCCGTCACAAGACTCCGTGGGAGGGAGATATGTAAACACTTTGCACAGCTTCTGTAGTTTAATATTCTTCCTTAATAGTACACTTCACTCTGACTCTTCACTGACCACTAGCTTACTATGACTGGGACTGGCCTTCTCTCCAGTGTTCCCAGTGGAAAAAACTAAAACGTACCATAAAAAATGATCAAAATGTAAAATTGTACCACATGGCTGAAAAAAAGTATCAAAAAAAGTATCAACCGGTAATTTTAGGTAATTTATATTTTACAGTGAGGAAATTACTTAAATATTATTTTTTTAACTCTTACTCTTACGTCTGGCAGTGATGTAGGGTGTACACAGTCTGCAGTGTCTATTGCAGCATGATGACTTGTATGGTAACAGAGAGAGAGAGAGAGAGAGAGAGAGAGAGAGAGAGAGAGAGAGAGAGAGAGAGAGAGAGAGAGAGAGAGAGAGAGATTAAAACTTATAATTAAGATAACACAGACAATGTAGAATTTTAATCTATATGTGGAAAAACAATACATTTGGTATAGATATACAATTTATTACATATCTTACAAAATAATATCTATGCTTTTGATAAATTAACGATCTTATAGCATTCTATGTATAATTCAATGTATAGTGAATGTTGTCCATCATGATGACAATGATATATGAAAGTGCCCCAATATTATCTACCATTTCACAATGCTATCCAGCTCCTTCCTAAATAAAACTGTTTTATTTCACAACGATATACTTAATGTTTAAAATTAATTTATTATACGTGGCCATTATGCACCATCTCGAAGAGAAAAGAAACATTATAATTTGCCCAAAAATATGTAGCCAGTGCCACATTATTCTCCCGAGTGGTCTCAACTATATGTAACCTGACCTAACCTGACATGAAATTATCTAACCTCATAACCTAATGGCCATGCAGTATGTAGTCCTATACTATTGGTTCATCCTAGCTGATGCAGTTATGATAAAACAACAAGAATATTAGTTATATAAATCATGTCAGAGTAGCTTCACTTTAATCGTTTCTATGATTCCATGGCGCAATAAATGTTATTTAGTACTATTTCAATATTATGTAAGCTTTGCAGCTACTTCATGCACACACTATCACGAGAAAATAACATTTTAGCATATTTAATGTCTTTAATTACCTAATAGTACTTAAAAAAAAAAACTTACGCTGTTGGGATTTCCGCTTGTCTCCTCGGTCCTGTACACGTCTTGCTCTTGTATCCGGCTCAGCGTCACCGGGGCAACGCCGTATACCCTGCCCCATCAGCTGCTGTATACTCAGATACATGATTTTAACGGGTCACAAAAACACAGAAACACTGATCTGCGGTAGAAAATATACGTAAATACAAATTTATACCGGGACTTTTACTTTTTTTTCACATTTCCCTGGATGCATTGGTGAGACGAAAATGTATCATTTTTCTTACTAAATTGGTAAAAAAGTATCAAATTTTTCCTCAATGATAATTTCGTACCACTTTAGCTTAATGTCGTAAAAATGTACCGCTACCGACAAAAAGTATCAAAATGGTACTTTTGTACCGTCACTGGGAACCCTGCTTCTCTCGCCCTCTTCTCCTATATATATCCAGAACAGTACAGTCTAGAATGTTACAGTATATTTTAGATCATACAAGAACATGAAGCAAAAATATATGCGAGTTGGCAACACTTTCCGCCTGGCGTCTGGCCGCGGCCCGCGGGGTGCGGACGGCTCGCCTTGTTCCCCGCCCCCCTGCCCGTTCCTCCCGGAACCTTCTAGAGGCCTATGGTCGCCGGGGGAAGCTTCCAGCACAACACTATCCCCCCCTCTTAATTGTGATCGTCCCGATCACACACTTAACTATGTACAAACATAAGAGAATTAATCAAAAACATAATAATCGTCGTATCGCTGTGGACGCCTGCGTTGTCTCTGTCTTCTGTTCGTTGCTTCCTGCGCGTCTGTCTCCTGGTGCGCCTCGTCGTCGTCCGCTTCTTGGGGTGTCCCTGGAACATCTGCCGAAGCCGGGAGGTTATCTCCCTCGGCTGAAAGGTCCAGAAGGCCTACGTCGTCGTCGACTTCTTCTCGGTCCTGGACGTCCTTGCGTTTTCGTCGGCTGCTGGGTGTCTGTAGTTGTTCCAAGTGTAGTTTCCCAGACCGTGGTACCTCCATAGGCGGTTGACGTGGACAATTTTCGGCTTGGTCCTTTCCGTTCTCCGGATTCGGTAAGTCACGTCGGAAAGGCGTTCTAGCACAGTGTAAGGGCCTCCCCAGGGGCTCTGTAACTTCGGAGACTGTCCTTACTTCCTCTGCGGGTTGTAAACCCAGACTTGGTCTCCTTCCTTGAAGTCAACGTGGCTTGCCCTCATATTGTAACCGCGCTTCATGGCCTCCCGGAGAACTTCGAGGCACCTCGGACTTGATGGTGCACCTCTTCCAGCCGTTCCTCTAGTTGACGGGCAAAACTGGAGGCGTCCTTGGAAGGCTTTCCCCAGGAGGCCTTCCTGTCAGTAGGTCCATCGGCAATCGCAGCTCACGTCCAAACATCAGCTTTGCCGGTGAATACCCCGTAGTCTCGTGGGCGGCAGACCTGTAGGCCATGAGAAGCGCAGGCAGCTTCTGATCCCATGAAGACTGATCATTGTTGCACTGCTTGGCCAACTCCTGGCCCAATGTCCAATTAAACCTCTCCACCATTCCATCTGACTGTGGGTGCAGAGGGGTGGTCCGGGTCTTCTTGATACCCAGAAGCTTGCAGCACTCAGCAAGGACTGTTGACTCAAAATTCCTTCCCTAGTCGGAATGGAGCTCTTTAGGCACACCGAAGCGACAGAAGAACTCCTCCACCAAAACCTTGGCGATGGTAGTGGCTCCCTGGTCAGGGATGGCGTAGGCTTCCGGCCACTTGGTGAAGTAATCCATTGTGACGCAGATGTACCTATTTCCGTTCGTCGTCAGAGGCAAGGGTCCTGCTATATCCACTGCCACCCGTTCCATGGGGGCTCCAACCTGGTATAGTTGCAATGGGGCACGGTGACGCTTCTTGGGGCCCTTCTTTGCACAGCACACCTCACACGCGTGACACCTTTCTTCCACGTCCTTTCTCATGCCAACCGAGTAGAACCTTTGGCGCAGGCGATTCAGTGTCTTCTTTACCCCAAGGTGTCCGCTGGTGATGCTGTCGTGCATTTCTTTCAAGACGCCTTCCCGGGACTCCACAGGTAGCACCGTGGACCAGTAGTGGTCAAGATGAGGGACCCAGCGTCGGTGCAACACCCCGTCGTCCATCCGAAGAGTGTCCCACTGAGTCCAGTAATTATTGGTAGGGCTTTCTCTCGAGATTACTTCCCACCCAGGTCGCGTTGACGACTGACTCAGCCACTCCATAATTGGTCTCAGATCTCGGTCCTCCCGCTGCAGTTTTCCCAAGTCTTCCCATGGCACCTCCGCTGTCTGTTCCACTGTAGTGCGGCGGCACATATTCTGGACGCTTTCCCTCTGGAGGCAATGTTGACACTCAGGTAGGCAGGGGCGCCGGCTCAAGCTGTCCGTGTGTTAGCCCAGATCGGTGCACAATAGTGTAGTGATGCTGCTCTAGTTTACCTATCCAGCGAGCAAGCTGGCCCTCAGGGTTTTTCAGTGACTTCAACCACCGCAATGCAGCGTGATCCGTGCGGATGGTGAAAGTTGCACCGTACAGGTAAGCATGGAAAAAGTCAAGGCTCTTGACTACTGCCAGGAGTTCTTTCCGGGTCACGCAATAGTTTTTTCTCGGCTGGGGTGAGCTTCTTGCTGAAGTAGGCCACAACCCGTTCCATGTCGGCACATGCCTGGGACAGCACTCCACCAATCCCTTCATCACTGGCATCACAATCCAGTATAAAAGGCTTAGAGGGGTCTGGGTAGGTGAGTACGGGCGAGCTGATGAGGGCCTCCTTGAGCTTCTCAAAGGCAACCTGAGTTTCCGCTGTCCACTCAAACTTGCGCCCCTTCTTCGTCAAGAGGTGCAGTGGTGCAGCAATCGTAGCGAAGCCTTTCACAAACCTGCGGTAGTATGAGCACAACCCGAGGAAGCTCCGCAGCTCCTTCACGTTGGTGGGTGTCGGCCAGTCCCTTACCGCAGCCACCTTCTCAGGATCAGTACGTACTCCAGCCTCGCTCACGATGTGTCCCAAGTATTGGACCTCCTTTTGGAACAGACAGCATTTCTTCGGGCTGAGCTTAAGGTGTGCAGCTCTAAACCGGGCGAAAACCTCTGATAGCCTTTCCATCTCCTGCTCGAAGGTCTGGCCAAAGACAATCACGTCGTCGAGGTAGATGAGTGCCGTCTTCCAGTGAAGTCCCTCCAGCACCCTCCATCAGCCGCTCGAACGTGGCCGGCGAGTTGCACAGGCCAAAGGGCATGACCTTAAACTGCCACAGGCCTTGACCGTAGGAGAAGGCTGTTTTCTCTTTGTCCTGCTCCGCCATTTTGACTTGGTGATACCCAGACTTCATATCCAGTGTTGAAAACCACTTGGAGCCCACCAAAGCGTCGAGCGTGTCGTCGATCCGTGGGAGTGGGTATGAATCCTTGATGGTGAGATCGTTGAGGGCTCGGTAGTCCACGCAGCACCTGAGGGAGCCGTCCTTTTTCCTGACGAGCACTACAGCAGACGCCCACGGGCTGCTGGACCGTTCGATTAACCCCTGTTGCCGGAGATCATCCGTCACCTCATCCATCTCCTTGCGACGGGCTGGTGCCATCCTTCGAGGAGCTTGCTTCACTGGGCGGTGGCTACCTGTGTCGATGTGATACTTTACCAGGTCCGTACACCCCAAGTCCAGGTCTCCTGTGGAAAACACATCTGCATTCCTCACGAGAAGTTCCCTGAGCTGTTCCACTTGGGGCTCCTCTAGACACTTGGAGCTCCTGTCAAACAGGTCGCGCAGGTAGTCGGGCAGCTCCTCCTGGGGCTTCGTCAGGGTTCTCCTGCAGACACAGGTTCTTGGTTTCTGGTCGATCTCTTGGCACAACCCCACCATGGTCCCTTGTTTTATTTTCTTTGGGCTGAAGGAGACATTGGCCACGACGACAGGCACTTTCGCTGCAGTAGGTCTGCCAAAGTACTGCCTACAATCACCCCGTTTTCTACCGGACATCGACTTCCACTCTCTACCACACACAGACTAGCCGGGGGGGAACCCGTAATTTGACAGGGTAACAGCATCTCTGACCTCGGAGGAATAATGGTGGTGCGCTTGACTGTCACTGGCAGGCCCTCCTTGTGCACAGTCGTCAGTGGCATCCTTCCTCCTACAGTCAGTTGCTTAGCGCGGAAGTCCAGCTCGCACCTGTGGGAGACAAGATAATCCATACCTAGGATGCAGGGGTCGTCCATGTCAGCCACGTACACAGAGAGGGACTCTTCCTTTCCTCCGAGCTCAAACTTCACGTCCACTGGGCCTCTGCATACTGTCCAGTGACTCCGCACAGTCGATGCGACGTCTTAGGAAGCCGACGATGACTCACCACGTCAGGCCGCACAAATGTGCGTTCCGAGCCTGTGTCGACGACCACAGGCCACAACACTCCGTCAACCTTGCCCTCCACTTGGCAGCTCGTCATGGTGGTTCTCCTGCACATTGATATCTTCGGGGCATGTACACTGTACAGGACAGACTGGTCGTTGCCCCCGTGAGCCAGTCCTTCTTAGTTTCCCGAGTGGTGGTCCCTCGTTGGGGGCACATTTTTCCGACACTCATTCTTCCAGTGCCCCTTTTCTCCAAAGGTCCAGCGCTTGGGTTCTTCTCTGGGCTTCTTCTTAGCGGCACCTTCATATTCCTTCTTCCTCTTATACCATTTCGTGCCCTAAAGCCAGAAGTCGAGTCGTCCCTGAAGCTTGACAAGCTAGACCTAACAAAGGACTCAAACTCCATGGCACGTGCCAGAGCTTCCTGCATTGATGTTAGCTTGGCTTGGTTCACTTGTATCTTTAGCTGAGGGCTGTCCAGGGCATCGATGAATTGATCACGCAGCAAAACCGTCAGCAGGTCAGGGGTGGCACCTGGGTATGCCTTGTGCGCCATGCTCTCAAGGTCCTGAGCGAGTTCCTGAAGAGACTCGCCGCGCCTCCTGTTGCGGGTTCTGAACCTAACCCTGAAGAGCTCGTTCTGGTGCTTGGTCCCATATCGTTGCTCCAGCGCCTGTGCCAGCCCGTTATAACTGCCCTTTGTCGCATTGCCGAGCTGAGCAAGGACCTCCAGCGCCGCCCCTTTCAGGCTAGTGGCCAGCTGTACCACGCACTCTTGGTCATCCCATCCGTTCCGAGCTGC
The DNA here is from genome assembly GCF_024679095.1 of Eriocheir sinensis. Classification (NCBI taxonomy): domain Eukaryota; kingdom Metazoa; phylum Arthropoda; class Malacostraca; order Decapoda; family Varunidae; genus Eriocheir; species Eriocheir sinensis. The sequence goes on along the minus strand of NW_026112316.1, from coordinate 69,996 downwards.
CAACAGGTCAAACTGAGCGCGTTAAGCCTCCCAGGAGACCTTGCCATCAAACTCCTGAGGCTTCTTTCTAACAGGCGAACCCAGCAGACTCATGGGGCTGGCGGAACTTCTTGCGGGGATAAACTCAGGCGAAACAGGGCTCAAACTACCCCGGACTTGCGTAGGAGAAGCATCTTGGGTACAACTAGCCCCTGCAGGCACTGGCTGTCCATTTACAGCCAAGCAGTCTTCAAGGGCCTTCACTCTGTCACTTACGTCACAAACTGCCTGTTCAGTATGGTTCACCTTTCCCTGCACTTCTAATATTTCTTTGTGTGTCGTCTCCCGTACCACCTCCATCTCTTGTTGAAGATTTGTGTGTTATTTCTCCACTTCTATCAGGCGTTGTCCCAAGTTCGTGGTCACATCAGTCATTTCTCTTCGCACTGACTCACTTCCATCTTGTACTGCTTTAAGCTGTAGCTGTAATCCTGTGAAGCGATCTTCTAGCTGTTCTTTGAGTTCTTGGAGTGTTCCTTCTTGTTGTTGCTGTGCTCTTTCTTGTTGTTGCTGTGCTCTTTCTTGTTGTTCTTTGAGTTCTTGGTGTGCTCTTTCTTGTTGTTCTTTGAGTTCTTGGTGTGCTCTTTCTTGTTGTTCTTTGAGTTCTTGGAGTGTTTTTTCTTGTTTCTCCCCCTGTAGTCTCAAGGCTTCCAAAAGTTCAGTCATCATGTCGTCCCTCTGGGCAGCTTGGGAACGAGTCTCCATGGCGAAAAAACATATAGCTACACTCCTGACACCAGTGTTATGCCGGACGTATTACTTGGGTTCCGTGTCGCCGTCACAAGACTCCGTGGGAGGGAGATATGTAAACACTTTGCACAGCTTCTGTAGTTTAATATTCTTCCTTAGTAGTACACTTCACTCTGACTCTTCACTGACCACTAGCTTACTATGACTGGGACTGGACTTCTCTCGCCCTCTTCTCCTATATATATCCAGAACAGTACAGTCTAGAATGTTACAGTATATCTTAGATCATACAAAAACATGTAGCAAAAATATATGCGAGATGGCAACACTTTCCGCCTGGCGTCTGGCCGCGCCCCGCGGGGCGCGGACGGCTTGTAGCAGTCACCGCTCAAATTTCGTGTTCCTTCCCCTCAGTGACAATAAGAAAATGGGGCGTTGCAGCATATACTCTATGTTCATTTTTACTTTGTGTCAAAGTTTTCGTTCGTGCTCCTGTCTCGCTGTTTCCTGTGCGTCTAATTGTTTATCTCTTGTTACTTGTTTATCTTCTACTGTCCGTCCATGTCCTCTTGTCGTCCATTCGTACACATTGTTATACACATACACCAACACTTAAATGTTACCCACACTTCACAACATTCACACAAACGCATACCCACACAAACACCTTTTCTTAGTGTCTTGTCCGTGTCAATGACCTTTGTGATTTTTGTCCAATAAAGTAACCCTAACGGATATTGAGTTTCTCTATCCGGGAACCTATTAGCACTTGAGAACACTCGCTACCACCAACCGGCTCGCCTTGTTCCCCGCCCCCCTGCTCGTTCCTCCCGGGACCTTCTAGAGGCCTATGGTCGCCGGGGGAAGCTTCCAGCACAACAATATATATATATATATATATATATATATATATATATATATATATATATATATATATATATATATATATATATATATATATATATATATATACCCTCGCTAACCGGTGACTTTTGTCACACCATCTAGCAGTCCAGATTGAGAAAAGAATCCCATATTAGATTGGGTCTCCGTTGAACGGGGATTCTCCTATGCCCACCATGAACCAGATGTATGGTTTTGGAAGGGGAGGTGAGGTCAGTGTCAAGTATACCCAGGAAATGGGGGAGCTGTTCGCTGAAGTCTATTACAACCACCAATCAGTATACCATGACCTCAACCCTTGTAGGTCTGGTAGGTATGGGAGAGAGTCCACGTTGCGTGTTGCATAGGAGGATCACGAAGTGAGTGGGTCTGGCAGAGGGGTCACGTTTCTTTGTTGAATAGAATCTTTATGGTCATTGTTATGACGTCACAGGGAACGATGACGTCACGCCCGCCTCTCGCGGGCACTGGTGCCCAAAGCCATGGCGAAAGCATGGGAAAGCCCCTGCTAATACGTGATTTTCAATGCAGCAGAATATGAAACTAGTACAGAATGAAAGTTTTGTAATAGGCTGGAACATTTATGCACCAAATCTAGAAAATTAACCAAGAGAACAGTATAAAAAAAAAAAATGCTGAAGTTGAGCTGTCGCAGATGCTGTATTTCGTCCATACTATACTGTGTGTGTTTCATATTTCCTTCTTGTATCCCTACCAAAATATCGGTGACTGAAACAGCAAGGAATGCAAAAACTGGCCTAGCCTACTAACACATAATGTGACATATGCCTCGATCACTAAATTTCCAGGAATTTGAATGTTTTCAGCAGAATTCAACTGTAGAACGTATATATTTATAAAACTATTACTACTTTTTCTAGATACACCCCCCACAACATCAGAGAAAAAAATATAATTAAAGTAACTCTGCACATTATTCTGCTAAGGCAGCTGATTTATTATGATACCAATATAGTTGGTGTGTCAAATTTGGTAGTATAATTATAAAGATGGTGCAACGTACGTACATAAAATGTAAACTGTTAAACAGTTCATGTCACTATGAAAGTCTCTTGGCGCTCAAGACGGTTACGGTAAGGGTTAACCGTCATTTTTTCAGTCACTGTAAAGGGATGAGCGAGTCCTGTGGTGCGTTGCGTTTGCTCGGGAAGAATGGGTCTTCTCTTACAATTTCTCTGTTGATGTCTATATGTGCATCTGTTGGGAAACAGTTGTGCGATTTAATTGTAGCTTATAGTTTTGATGGACGTGAGTCGGACTTGATCATCTCAGCAGTGGGGAGAGTAATATTACGGTCTGTTTTCCTAAACTACTAATATTCAACCACCAACCAATATTATGTTAAGTGACGAATGCCGTATTTCAGCCGGCAGAGGCAAGTTTGGCTCCTCCGTGGTATCGCAGTCCCTCCTGTTTTGTCTGAGGACCAATATATTAAGCTTTTCATTTAAATATATTATAACTTATGCCTAGCGTTCATAAATAAACTTCATATATTGTATCGCTCTTGTGTGTGTGTGTGTGTGTGTGTGAGAGTAATAGAGAGAGAGGATTTGAACGCGGGCGATTTATAAGACAATAATTACGGAGTCTAGCCTAGCCTACTCTTGGTTGTTGGGCGAGGAGGAAGTACCGTATTTACTTTACGCTTACAGAAATATAAGTCCTGACTTTTTTGTAGTACTATGATAAAGAAGTAATAAGAATAGGAATAACTATGGCGCCAGGTAATTTATTACTCCTTCCTGTTTCTCTGCGTGAGGAAAGGCTTGGTGGAGGGCGTCTGGTGATGCAGGCCAGCTTCATGAATCCGCCTCCTCTCCGTGTGCACTGCAACGTGGACTTGTATGTTTCTTGTTATCTTGACTGCCGTCGTGAGAGGGTTCTTGGTGGCTGACTGAATGATGGAGTCGCCTTCTTGCCGGGTGGTAAGTTAAGTTGACGAGGGCCTCCACATCTTTTTGTATTTTCTAAACTTTCAGTCTCTTCATACCTCCTTTTCCATCGTTGGACTGTTCTTTTACTGATCTTCATCATTCCGGCTATTTTCTTTGTTGACATGTCAGCATTGGCCAAATCATCGACAGTTGTCTTCTTCCTGCCAGGAAGCACCGCGGTGCCGTGTGCAAAATGGCGTCCTGTGCATTCAACCGCCAGTCACGGTCAAGCGAGCGTTTGTGAAGGCGTGTTATTATATCATTATTTAGGATTATGAAAATGACACATAAATGAGTGATTTCATTTCAATTACAACGTTCTCATGATTTGGGTATAACCATGGAAAATATATATTATTTACTTTCAATCTCTATATAACGAAGAACTTCTGTTGTCTAATTTCCAAGTGAACGATATTCTGCTTTAAAAAAGTTTCGTCCGTTACTTGTAAAACGACGTGATTTCATGGTTCTTTTTCTATTTAAAGTGTATATAGTTGATTGGCAATAATAATTAGCATTAACAGTGATAGGATGTGCCTCAACATAAGGTTTAAAACGAATTTAAAAGCTTGCCATAATCTAGTTCGTGAACGAAAATAGACGAAGTAACGGTTCCCGCCATGGGACGGACTGAGAGAGAGAGAGAGAGAGAGAGAGAGAGAGAGAGAGAGAGAGAGAGAGAGAGAGAGAGAGAAAACATCCACAGATTCATCCAGCCAGCCAGCTAGACAGACAGACAGACAGACTATTCATGTTCCTGTCAGCAAAAAAGTCACGCTACCGTTCTAGGGGTAACTTTTTTTTTTTTTTTTGGGGGGGGGGGTCAGGGGTGGAGACGAAGTAATGGTTCCCGTCATGGGAAGGAAAGAGAGAGAGAGAGAGAGAGAGAGAGAGAGAGAGAGAGAGAGAGAGAGAGAGAGAGAGATCCACAGATTCATTCAGCCAGCCAGCCAGCAAGACAGAAGAATCAAGGCCCCCCCTCCAGAATAACCGTTGCTACATGCCATCAAAGAGAGAGAGAGAGAGAGAGAGAGAGAGAGAGAGAGAGAGAGAGAGAGTTATCATGGTGGTTATGGGAATGTGTGGTAGCGAGTTTGGAGTAGGTTTTGCGGGGTAGTCAGTAGTACGGCAGATTGCTACAAGGGGCTATGGTAGTTATGGCAGGGGTTTGGAATGGTAGAGGGGTCATGTTGGGTGTTGAACAGAAGGTATATGAGGGTCGTAAGTAGTGTGGGAGGGTTGAAAAGTGGCTGTGCTGATGAGAGGAGGTGTATAGCAGCGAGGGCTTCTGTAGTAATGGTGGAAGGAAGGAAGGAAGGAGGACAAGACGAAGAGGAAGAAAAGGAGGAGTGAGAGGAAGAAGGTGGACCACAGAAATGCCACGCGTACTGCCAAGGATTATATACTGTAAGGATAGCTCACTAAGCATTTATTTTACCCACAATGCACCGCGTATGCAATCTGGTTCATATAATGTGTATTGCGGGCCATTACTTATTGATCTTGTCATTCATTCATGGCCAGATATTGCATTATTTTATTTTATTTATTTATTTATTTATTTATTTTGGTTGCTGGGGATATTTGGTTGAATTGGGCGGCTGTTGAGGTGGCCAGTGGTGGAGATATTTGAGAAATATGTTATGTGGGGGTTGATGGGTAATGTTGCTGTCTGCCATGTATCGGTGCATGCGTTTTCTGTAATTTTGCAGGGGTAACTAATCCTGTCATCAAAATAGCTAACATTGATATATATTAATTGAAGTATTGTAGTGACCCTCTAAATCTTCCCGTTTTCTTCACCTTCATTTCTTTAGTCTACCCTTTGACTCACCACGTTCTCTTTCTCTTCTCCCACTCATCATACACTATTCTATTTCCATACATCAACGCACTTCCAAAATATTTCCTTCTATCGCTATGGGTCACTACATCATAAATACCTTACCACATAATCACCAATGTTATAATAAAGTTATTCAAACACATAAGAACACCTGTACATCATAATTGTAAATAATATTGTATGTCAACTCCAGTGCAAACTAATTCGCTTATCTCAAAAACATGTATATTCTCAAAAATAAAATCAACTCTTCAACCACCAGTCTCGCACGCGACCCAGAAGAGGGCGGACGCTGGTTCCCGCTCAGCTCCCCGGGGTTAGGTCAACAGGTTCAGCCCGGCAGCGCATCGAGGCGCCCTGGGTGTGGCGGCCCTCGACCTCCTCAGCTTCCACCGCTCTACACCTCGTTTAGCAACGACGCGTCGGTCCCTTGTGCTAAGGGTGGGGCGTCCCTACCGTCCGCCGCCCCCACCACGTGTGACTTCGCCCCGCCGTCCTTGACCCAGGCCACGGGGGTCTCCCTCCTCCCTCCTCCTTCCTCCCGCAGTGCTTTGTCCCTACCACACCACCGTGCCTTTCCCCTTCCCGCCGTCCTTAGCCCAGGCCACGTGTCTCCCTCCTCCCGCAGTGCTGTCCCCACCACGCCGCCGCGCCCCTTCCCCTCCCCTTCCCGCCGTCCTTAACCTAGGCCACGTGTCTCCCTCCTCCCACAGTGCTGTGTCCCCACCACGCCGCCGCGCCCCTTCCCCTCCCCTTCCCGCCGTCTTTAGCCCAGGCCACGTGTCTCCCTCCTCCCACAGTGCTGTGTCCCCACCACGCCACCGCGCCCCTTCCCCCTTCCCGCCGTTCTTTAGCCCAGGCCACGTGTCTCCCTCCCCCCACAGTGTTCTACCACCACCCCTATAGTGACCCCGACCGCCCCCCCCCTTTCCTTCCCTTCTCCACTTCCCGCCGTCTCGCGCCCCAGGCCACGCGGGCCTCCCACCCCGCAGTGCCTTGTTCCTACCACGCCAAGGGGAACCCCCTGCCTCCCGTACTATGACAAAGAGGATGCGGTTCGACTCCCCCCAGGCGCCCTCAACAGGGTACTCGACCCCCAGGAAGGCCCCCGGCAACCCAGATCAGGAGCTCTCTCTCGACGAAGAGGATCCTAGTGACGATGACGAGAGTGGCAGACTCGTCATCGACGAGAGCGTCCGGAGCGAAGACCAGCGAGAGGACGACAACGAGACCGCCGAAGGCTGGATCACGGTGTCCAGGAACCGGCGCAGCGCCCGAGCCAGTGTCGCGCATCCACCGAAGCCTAGGTTTAAGCTGGGCAGCCTGGGTGATGCAGACAACGCCTACAGGGCCATCACAGCCCTGGAGAGGGAGCACCCGACGCTCAAGATGGAGGTGGCTGAGTCGTCAAAGTAACGGCCTCGTGTTCAGGAGGACGCGAGTTCAATCCCCGCCCGGTGCCACCAAGCTGGGATTTTTCAGCCGCCGCCGAGTGGCTTAAAACTACCCACATGCTGTCCAGAAGACCACCTATCAACCCGGACTCTAGATTCTAGGATCAAAGATGAGCTCTGGGAGGGCAGCATGAGCCAATGCAAGATGGCGCCACTATAAAACACTCGCCTGCGCCAGAACGGGCTGGGCCGACCATCAGGACCTACCGGAAAGAAGCCTTGGACCGACCATCAGGATCCACCTGGAAGAAGCCTACCGGCGCAATAGGCTGCAATTTAAAAAAAAAAAAAAAAAAAAAAAAAAAACCCTCAAAGGAGAGTATGTCCTCACACCCAAAAATGAGGAATCGACGGCTCTCCTGCGGCGCCTCGCCGAGGAGGGGAACAGGGTGCTCCTCCTCGACCCCAGCGTGAGGCGGCACAGAGTGGTGCTGGAGCGCTATCCTGTCGACCTCCCCCTCGAGGCGGTTGAGGCGCACCCCGACGTGCTGTCCGCCACGCGGCTCCGAGCCAGGAGGGACAAAGCGCCCACCAGACAGGTGCTCCTTGTCCACCAGGGACCGCCCCCGGCCGTGTTGGACCTGGGTTGCTGGGGAGCATACACCCTGCGGCACTACCAGGGTGAGCCTGTGAGGTGCTACAAGTGCCAGCGCTTCAGTCACCTCCAGGCAAGATGTGTGCACTCCGTCAGGTGTGGGGTGTGCAGCCAGCCCCACCCAACGGAGGACTAGGGGGGAGGTCTTTTGGTCCACGCCTACAACATCTACAGGAGTCAGAGACACGAGCTTGAAGCCGGGGAGCTGCTTGGCCTGGCAGCGCATACAAGTCTCCTGGTGGCGGGGGACTTCAACGCCCACCATCCCTCGCTGCAGTCTCTGTCCTCCACCAACGCGACGGGTCGCCATCTGGCAGCAGTGCTGGAAGAGGTTCCGGAGGTCAGGCTTCTCAACACCGGCGAGTCCACTCACGTCCGGGGAGGGCGGCTCGACCTCACCCTGGTGTCCAGCGACCTGGCGGCTGGCGCTACCTGGCAGACGCACCCCACCCTCACCAGCGACCACTACGCTACACTCGCCACCCTCCCTGTGGCCCCGCCTGTCCCGCCACGTCCCCAACCTAGGTGGAACACCAGAAGAGCTGACTGGGGCAGGTTTCAGAGGACACTCGACAGCTGGTGGGCCGGGTATGAGCCGCAGGGCGACCTAAACCAGCAGGAACAGGACCTGACGGCAGCCATCCAGCATGCAGCGGACGCAGCCATCCCCAGAACCGACCCGGGCCGCCGCCGCCGCCCGGACTGGTGGTTCTACACCGAGGTGGTGAGGGAACACAACCATAGAGTAAACTTACACCGAAAGCTGTACAAGAAGAGACCGACCCCCTCCAACCTGAGGCTCCTGCAGGACGTGGTGAGTCGCGTGCGGGAGGTGTCTCAGCAGGCCAAGGAGGACAAGTGGCTGGAGTGGTGCGCTACTTTCAGCCAGCACACCTCCCTGAGCCAGCTGTGGAGGACCGTCCGCACAGTTTCCGGTGCCGCCCCGTCGCGCCCTGCCGCCCACCCACAACCAATCCAAGAAGCTGAGAGGCTGGTCGACGATTTCACTTCCCGTGGCGCCAGCACCCAGCTCCCTCCTCGCACACACCGCCTCCAGCAGCGGCTCAGGCCGAACCGCGAGGAGGTGACGAGGGAGGCGTGCGAAACCGCCGACTTGACCGACCAGCCCTTCTCTCCCCAGGAGCTGGACAGGGCACAGAAAAGAGGGAGTGACACAGCGGCGGGGGCGGACGGCGTGGTGTACTCGATGCTGGCTCATGCCGGGCCAGCTGGGGAAGCCACGCTACTGTCACTGCTCAACGCATCCTGGCTGGCGGGGCGCCTCCCTCCCGCATGGAAGGAGGCCGACATACAGCCCATCCCAAAGCCTAGGAAGCCCGGGAAGCTGAGACCCATCTCCCTCACCAGCTGCACCGCCAAGACCGCCGAGAGAATGGTGCTGTCTCGCCTGCAGTGGCGCGTGGGGAACCTCCATCCTCACGTGTTTGGCTACACACGCAGGGTGAGCACAGCAGACAGCGTCATCACCCTCCTGACGCAGGCTAACCATCGCCCCACACTCGTAGTCTTCCTCGACCTGGAGAAGGCTTTTGAGCTGGCCAGCCCCGACGCCATCCTCATCGCCCTCGTGGAGAAGGGGGTGCGGGGAAGGCTGCTCGCCTGGCACTCGGCCTCAAGATCTCGGCACAAAAGTCCCGGGCCATGGCAATCAGGGCAGCCACTCCAGCCGGTCAACTGCAGGCCCAGGGCATAGGGTTAGAGTGGGTCAACAGGTACCTGTACCTCGGAGTGTGGCTGGACTCACGACTGTCCTTCACCACCCAAGCCAGCTACGTGGGTGAGAGACTCCGCGCCAGGCTCAACGTCATGAAGGCGATGACGAGGCCTGGTGCGGGAGCCACATTCTCCGTCCTGCGCCTCTTTTATGTGCAGGCAGTACGGCCCCTGGTGGACTACTGCGCCCCTGTCCTCGTCTCCCTCTCCTACAGCCAACAAAAGAAACTCGAGGTCGCACAGAACTCCGCCCTGAGGGTCATGCTGGGGGCGCCGAGATGGTGCAGCGCGTGCGTGATGCAGAGCGAAGCCGGACTGGTGCCCCTCGCCTCCAGGGTGGAGTACGTCGTCGCCTGCAGCGTGGCCAGGATCCTCCTCCGAGACAAGGAGGGCGTGGCGCAGCGGAGACTGCGGACGGCCATGGCACAAGGCAGGGAGGTGCTCGGAAACAACACGTGGCTCATCCACACCACCTCAGCCGTCCACGGACTCACCCGCACACTCGGCTGGTGGCGGGAGGCCGATGTCCCCGCTCCCTCCTTCCACCCCCCGCCCCCGTGGGAACCGTCCATCTCTCCCTTCACCGCCACGCCGATGCCAGCAAGCAAGGCCCTCTGCATCACCCAGGAGCTGCGGCAGCGCGCCCTTATGTCCATGGCGCAGGTCACCGAGCCAGGCAGCGCCGTCTACTACACGGACGGCTCGGTGGACCCGGTGAGCGGCAGAACGGGCGCTGCTGCCATCACCGGAGAGACGAGGCTCATGTGTAGGACGGCTGACCACTGCTCGACCCTCCAGACGGAGCTGGCCGCCCTCCTCCTCGCCCTGGAACACGCCCAGGCCCGCCCGGAGTTGACCGTCGTCATACACACAGACTCCCGGGCGGGGCTGGAAGCCCTGCAGCGTCCGCGCGTCACCGACAACGTGGGCCTCGTCACTTCCGTGCTTGGCAGCCTGCAGAGCCTCGCCGCGCAGGGAAAGTGCGTCAGGCTCCACTGGATCCCCAGCCACGTGGGGGTACGCGGGAACGAGGCTGCGGACGAGGCCGCCAAGAGGGCCGCTGCGGGCCCCACCATCACCAGACGAGTGCCGCTCAGCCTGCAGCAGACCAAGGCTGAGGCGAGGCACGCTGCATCCTGGCAGGCGCATCAGAGCCACCGGGAGCTAGAAGGCTGGAAGAAGCAGGCGGCGTGGTACTCCATCGCCACCGGCTACCACCCCCTGGATGACGCCCAGCAGCATCCCAGGGCAGACGGTGTTCTGCTGCAGCGTGTCAGGCTGGGCTACAGCACCAGGGAGCAGCTCCAGGACGGTTTCCAGGGGCAGGAGTGTGCCCACTGCGGCAGACACAGCCGCCGCCCGCTGGTGCACTACCTGCTGTCGTGCCCGGCCACCGCGCGACTCAGGTCAGCCCAGAGCCCGACACCCAGCCTGCACCCGGCGGCCTGCTGAGCAGCCGGGAGGTCAAGGCTGCCCTCCTGGTCCAGCGCTCGCCACCAGACCTGCTGCTCGAGGTGCTCAGGGCGGCACCTCCACCCCGATGACCCGTCACCCCTTCCTCGCACCCATAGTGACGAGGAACACAGATGCGTCACCGCCACCACACCCACATGAGGCGCACCTGACCAAGCAAACACCGGCGGACTGATGCCCGCTTTGTACGCTTTTTATAACACATAAATGTATGTATATATATTTTTTTTTTCATTGTATATGTATTTGTATATCTTTTGTAGAATAAACCTTTAAACGAATAAAATCAACTCTTCACACCACAGGAACTGACCAGGGCGATGAAAGGGAGAGACACGGCCGCGGGAGCGGATGGCGTGACTTACTCCATGCTGACACACGCCGGGCCCGCCGGAGACGCCGCGCTGTTGGCCTTGCTCAACGCGTCGTGGCTGGCGGGCCGCCTGCCGCCCGCCTGGAAGGACGCTGACATTCAGCCCATACCCAAGCCCAAGGAGCCAAACAGCTTCCGGCCCATCTCCCTCCTGAGCTGCACAGGGAAAACCACCGAAAGGATGGTGCTGTCTCGCCTCCAGTGGCGCATGGGAATCCCGCACCCCAACGTGTTTGGCTTCACTAAGGGCAAGAGCACAGCAGACAGCCTCATCACCCTGCTGGTCCACGCCAACAACCGTCCCACCCACCATCACGGTCTTCCTCGACCTCGAGAAAGCCTTCGAGCTAGCCAGCCCACACGCCATCCTCACCGCCCTCGTGAGAAAGGGGATCCGAGGACGCCTACTCGCCTGGCTCCAGGACTACCTCCAACAGCGGCGGGCCAGGGTCAAGTTTCAGGGCTTCAAATCCTCCTTCAGGGGCTTCGATAACGGGACCCCCCAGGGCGGCATACTCAGCCCGTGCCTGTTCAACCTCCTGATGGAGCAGCTGGTGGCGCTGCCCTTCCGGGAGGGCACCACTCTTCTGAGCTACGCCGACGACCTCGCCCTCGTCGTCACCGGGAGGGGCAACAAGCTCGCCAGGGCGCAGGAGGCACTTGACATCATCACCGACAAGTGCGAGGAGCTGGGGCTCATGATCTCCCCTGGGAAGTCGCGGGCCATGGCCATCAGGGACACCACGCCGGCCGCACAGCTGCGCGTCCAGGGAGTCGGGCTGGCCTGGACGTCCTCCTACCAGTACCTCGGGGTGTGGATAGACCAGCAGCTGTCCTTCACACAGCAGGTCACCTACCTGAGAGAAAGTACGCTGGCCCGGCTCAAAGTCATGAGGGCCATGACGCGGCCGTGGGGGGGCGCCACCTTCTCCGTCCTCCGGCTGTACTACCTGCGGGCGGTGCGCTCCCTGGTGGACTACAGCGCACCTGTCATCGTAGGCCTGTCCCGGCACCAGCAGGGGCGCCTGGAGGTGTTGCAGAACAACGCCATGAGGACCATGTTGAGAGCACCGCGGTGGACCAGCGCCTGCGTGATGCAGAATGAGACCCGACTGGTACCCCTCACCTGCAGGGTGGACTGCATTATGGCCTGCCGGGTGGCCAGAGTGCTGCAGCGCGACGTGGAGGGCGTGGCGCCGGAAAGACTCCGGTTAGCCATGGCACAGGGTGTCGAGTGCCTCCACAACAACAGGTGGCTAATTGGCACCACTATTGCTGCCAGCACCATCCGGCACGCGGGTAACTGGGTGTGGCGAGAGCCGGACCACCCACAACCCACCTACAGGCCTTCTACCCCCTGGGAGCCCTCCGCCGCAGTGTTCACTGCCACACAGCTGCCCGCCAGCAAGGCGCAGTGCTCTACCGCGGAGCTGCATCAGCACGCCTTGATGGCCATGGCACAGGTCACTGCGGTGTACTACACTGACGGCTCTGTCGACCCCGACAACGGGAGGACGGGCGCCGTTTTCGTCACTGGTGGACGGCAGCGAGCGTGGAGGACATCAGACCACTGCTCCTCCATCCAAAGAGGACACCGTCGTGCTCCACACAGACTCCCGGGGGGCCCTGCAGGCGCTACAAGGCCACCCCAAGGACAACGTGGGCCTCATCACCGCCATCCTGGGCATCCTGCAAAGCCTTGCAGCGCAAGGCAGGCGGGTGCGACTCCACTGGATCCCCAGCCATGTGGGAGTCAGAGGGAACGACGCCGCCGACGAGGCCGCCAAGAGGGCAGCCAAAGGCCCCACCGTCACCAAACCTGTGCGGCCAAGCCTGCAACAGGCCAAGACACAGGCCAAACACACAGCAGTCCACCACGCCCACCAGCAGCTCCGAGAACTGGAGGGGACAAAGAAACAGGCAGCCTGGTACGCTGCGGCCACCGACTACACCCAACTGGACGCCGCCTACCAGCAGCGCAGGGCAGACGACGCGTTGCTGCAGCGCCTCAAACTGGGCTACTGCACCAGGGAGGAGCTGTACGACGGCTTCGATGGGCGGATATGCGAGCACTGTGAAGAGCGCGCCCGCCGCCCCCTGGTGCACTACCTCCTGTCTTGCCCAGCCACCGCGCGCCTCAGACCAGCGCCAGCGGCTGCCGCCCATCCTGCAGGAGATGGGCCGGCCCCTGAGGCGGTGTGAAGCCAAGGCCGCCCTCACGGTCCGACACACCCCGACACAGGTCCTCCTCGAGGTGCTACGGGCGGCACCTCCCCCACGGTGACCAACGCCCGCACCCCGCACAGCCGGGCGACGTGAGCCGCGCTGACAGCGCTGCCACAACACCACGCCGCTAGCCTGCACCGCCACCGAACACCCCCGACAGCGGCGGGCCGATGCCCGCTTTGTCCAACTATATAATATTGTTTACGTGTATTTATTATGTATCAGAACATGTACATGTAATGGATGCTAATCACGGGCATCAGATATATTGTATAGTTGCACAATAAACCTCTACAAAAAAACAAAAACAAAATGTTCGTCAATGGAGTCACCACCGGTTAATGGTAGTTTCTATCAACCAACAAAGGCTTGCCCTAGCGGCCGGGAGCATCAAGACGTAATCTGCTAGTAAATGCAAGTGCATGAATTCATCCCAGACACCCCAAAAGGCTACTACCATATCTTAAAACCACAATGAGTCTGGTCCATTAGCCTAATATTGTAGAAATACTTTAAGTATACGAGTTTTATCATAAGTAGTATTGATTGATTGTTTATTGTTGCATTTAACAACAAAAGAGAAGGGAGGAACATGCCATCGCAACCCCCACGCATTACATAGTGTGATTATTTAATACACGAAAATATTCGTTCCTTACCTCCTTCGATATCTCGCAAAGAGATAAACATTTATCGTAATGTTGCTGCCACTCTCTCAAACGTCGTTTTCCGTAGACTCAGCTTCTTATACAGCTTATCTTGTGGATCTCATAAGGCATCTCGGCTCCAGATCTTGTCTGTATTTGCAGACATTTCTTGTGTTATTATTGGCGCCATGTTGTACTCAGCCGCCAGTCGGCAATACAAGACGGACGCGCTCAGCTGCAGAAAACTTGCCGTGAGAAGGGTTCCCAGACCCAGACCCAGACGAAATATGCAGTCGAGCCCGTATTGCCGGCTAGGAATTGCCAGGTGTAAGGCCGCCTTTATAGTATATCATCCTAACGGACCCCCCTCCCCCAATTGGAAGGCAGCGTGACGTCATGGCATGCATAAGAAAGCTGTGTAACGAAACACGAGAAAAAAAACCCTGCTCCCGTCAGGGATTAAACCAGCGATCAACGAGGCGGGTATGTCCCGCCTGAACCACTCGGCCACAGAGACGCCCTTCTCATGAGGCGAGCTAGGGAAGAGATGGTCATCAGGGCGGCCGGTCAGCTGCAATACAAAGTAAAGCCAGCGCAGAGTAAATAATTATAAGAAATAATAAGCTTTGCAAATTCCTGTTCGTTAAGGTATGTCGTTAAGATACACCTCTACTTAGAGCAAGAGAGTTTCGATAAACAAGCTTTGGATCACTTACTTAATCGACGTGTCCTTGGCATCGTAAGTATAAACGTGAACGGGCTAAGTCCGAATTCTTACTTGACCGACGCGTCCTTCCCAGCAAACCAGCACCGTCGGTAGAAGGGTGCCCACCGTCAGGAAAATTCCTGACGTCAAATCGACGGAGGGCCTCCGTACTCCAACGACTTTAATTATCGTCTCCTGCAGTGACATGCTGTAAATGCGTGTGTAAAAGACGTTTTTTTTTTTTTTTTTATGAATGTGGCCCTATGGTATCTATGTGATGGATAATGAATCGATCGGTCTTTCCAGAAACTGCAAACGACCATGGGCATATAGCATATACACTTATGTACACACACACACACACACACACACACACACACACACACACACACACAGCACAATTAACATTCACCAGTGACGTGAATCCCTCTTCGATTGATTTTTTTTGTAAATCAATCATTGTGTTATCATTATTAATATATGTAAATTAAAATGAACTTGTGTACTACGTGAACAAGGCACCTCCAGGTTGTGGTTACCAGTAGTCCCCGACAATTACATCGGAAATTATATACTATTAGGATGTGACGTGCTAGGACAGGCCCCCATGACATGAAATCATAAACAAGTTACTCTGGTATGGGGCGGTACATTACACCCAATCCGCTACGTAGCCAAACGACACGGTAAAGTAGAACGAGTTCGTATAGTACCGGAGACGATCGAACCCTTCTGGCCCACCTTGTGAGTAAACAACCCGATCGAGATTCCATCCTTCCAGACTGAGTTATCCTCTCACGGTATCTGAGCTTCCGGGAACCATTTTGCTGGTATCCCCCCATCAAACTCCTAGGCACGATTTTGTCTGCAGAGTGACAGAGGAAAGGCAGGTGTTTGTTCCCCTATATAATCCAAACAAAACCCATCAGATTTTCCGAAAAGGTACCTACCTCGGCTCATACGAACCTGTACAAGTAATAGAAGAGCTTAACTCACCGGGTAAAGGCCCAGATGTGGCTGAGAATAAGGTTCACACGAACGTTATTATCAAGAATGATTTGCTCCCCCATGCTGACCACCCCAGGGAAAAGGGAAGCCGAGAAGACCAACTGAAATCCCTGTTAGCCCTCCAAGATTTCAGCAATCTTTCGGAGGAGGAAAAGAAGGTACTTCTTCATGTCATTCAGGAAAATAACGAACTATTCATTTTACACCCCTCAGAGATCGGGAAAATAAGAGCTCCACCGGTAAAGATTGCAGTAGAAAACCCTATTCCGGTTAGAGGATCCAAGTATAGATATCCTGAGAAGGCCAAAGCAATTATAGAGAAATTAGTAGGGGACATGGAAGAGAAGGGGGTGATCGAGCCCTCTACAGCAGCCTGGTTGAGCCCTATCGTCTTGGTATCAAAACCAGACGGCTCCAAAAGGATGTGTTTAGATTATCGAGGGGTAAACAAACACTTACCTACGGACATATACCCATTACCACGTCTAGAAGAACTAGTAGAGGTTGCGTCAGGGAACAAATACTATGCTACCCTCGATCTCAAAGAGGCATATTTTCAATCAGAGCTGGAGGAAAACAGCAGAGATTAACCACCTTCAGTGATGGAGTGTCCTTATACCGCTTTAAAAGACTCCCCTTCGGCTTGAGCTGTAGCCCAGCCATCTTCTCCAGACAAATTGCCCAGGTATTAACTCCACTAATCAAGCAAGGATGGGTAAAGAACTACTTAGATGACATAGTTATTTTTGGGCCAGATTTCAAGACCTTGGTGGAACGGTTAAGCCAGCTCTTCAACACCCTCAGAGAAAAAGGGGTTAAGGTTAATATTAGTAAAAGTAAATTTGGGCAAAGACAAGTAAAAAAAAAAAAACAGTTCCTTCAGTTTCTTTTCTATCTATTTATGTATGTTCTTAAGAACTCCCCCATTAGGAGTTTACCATAGCAGAAGAGCCTCCATTTATTCGTATCCTTGCATGCTCTAATCCTCTCATTCTCCCTACACCCTCACATTATCTAGCTCTCTATCCTGCCATTTTAATTTATTTAACTTTAAAACAGCAGTCTTTATATATGATACTGTATTCATTCATAGTTAACCATCCCTCAAAATTCAGCATAAAAGCCATTGAGTAAAAGTTATGACTAATTATAAAAGGTCTGTATCATTTAAAATACTTATGACCTTTTTTGGAAGACAATTAAATTTCTTCGAAGAAACGGCTCTAGTCATGTCAGCCTAACCTCATAAGATTATGTTATGTACAAAAAAGGCAAACTTTTTATATTCATGTGCTGGACAGTTTCTGATTTTTTTCGAGGCATCAGAGAGGAAAAAAAAAAGACAATATGTGTCTTCAGATCAATCCACATATCCCCTCCCTTGCTTCTTATTTGGTTATTATTTCCTCCACAGGGTTCCAGAAACGTGTTCTCCAACTGTTGTCAGCTGTGAAGGACGAGGTGACAGATACGAAGCAGGAGTTGGGAGATTTGAAACCCGTCAACTGTTAGCTCATTTAGTGACCGTGGTATAATCTAATTATCAAGTGGAGTCTCACCTTAGAAGAACTTCAAACTGTAGAAAAGGAATTGGAAAATCCCATTTATTTTCAAGAAATGTATAGTAAGTGTATTTGCATAGGTGGTACGAATGAGAATGATATGCCATGGTATCAAATTTGCTGTACGGTTTTATGAGGAAATGTCTTCTCTGCAAATATAATATGTATGGTCAAAGGGCCAAAAGTGCATTTAAAAATACATAGCTGTTTACGCCCATTCTACAGTGTGCTTCAGAAATTCATCGATTCCAGTGCAGCTGAAGTAACATATAATTGCAACAAAAATGTGCAGTGCCCCCAAAATGAAGGAAACTGTTGAATAGACCCCATTGTAATAATTATCTTCACCCACCCTTGATGCTATACAGCTCCAACGCCCATACCTCGCTGCATACTTTGTATAAAGCTGATGTGCTTATTCTGCTCCATATTTTATTTGGCTATTTTAAGTCAACTTATTCCATAACCTACTTTCTAGTCACGTTCATCGCTATACTATCCAAAACCTTTATGCAAGAGTTAACCAGCATCTTCACTCTTTCATCCCTTACACTGGTAAACTCTGGAACAGCCTTCCTTCGTCTGTATTCCCTCCTGCCTATGACTTGTCCTCTTTCAAGAAGTGTGTATCAAGACACCTCTCCACCCGAAATTGACCTCTCTTTTGGCCAATCTATACTATTTTATGTTGTGTGAGCGGCAATTAGCAGGCTTTTTCATATACACTGTTTTTGTTGCCCTTGATCCGGCTCTTTTGTTGTAAAAATAGAAAACAAACATGCCTATGTATGTTGCAAAGATAATTGATTATTGAATACTATCCAATATCATGTATTTCTAGAGAAGATTATTGTAACATTGTTTTCTTTTCTAGTTTTATAAATCGCTTCTAGTAATATACTTCCCATTGGTATTGTTTCATCATATTTACTAGGATTCAATTTTCTCAGTATCCAAACCTTTTTGTTCACCATGTGCTTGATACCAACTGATGCAGTATTTGTTACCAAGAGGACGGACAAAAGTAGGATTAACTGAGAGATGAATATGTTTTACTAGCTGCATAAGTTACGCCTATTTAATTTCAATATCTTTCAAGTCGGTTGCAATTGCAAGCAAGCCGATTTTCATATTACTGTGTGTGCTCTCCCTACCTCAGAAATGGGTGGTAAGGTTTGATGATTGCAATGTTTTATACAAGTATATCGCAGCTTCCTTAAAATTCACCATTATAGTTTTTATCAAAATCCTTGCCTTATTTTTGTTTGTTGATTATACTGTAAAGTATGCGTATAAATACATACTGCAAAATATTAATGTGTTGTTAATTAAGTCGAATAAATCCTATATACATTAACACGGGTAATAGACCACCCAATATTCACGTGAAATACTCGTGAATGTTACACGTGATTTAGGCGATAATTATTACCCGTGGAAATCACGTGTCACATGCACTTGTAATCATCTCGTAATATGAACCAGATTTATTCGTCATATCCACGAGCCGGATTCACGTGTTTTACTCGTGAATTACGCAAGCTGTGCCCAGGGCACCGCCCAGTACTCAGTGGACAGCAACGCGGGAAGAGAGCACACAGGAACACACGTCCGACCAGAACGCCTGCCAACAGCCAACCTTCCCACTGCTGATGATTTCTTTGGGTTGAAGGTGCCTTCAGTGTAATGATACACAGCATGCAGTCCACTGGAACAAACCAGTATGGGAGGCAAATATCACCCAGAATACAAATATTTATAATACAATTAAGGCAAAAATACCGGAGGCCTTTTTTATTTCTTAGTGAGGAGTATAAAGTGTTATTTTGTGAGTAGCAACTGTCAGTAAACTGTACAAGAGGGTAAAACTCTAGTGTTTACTCATACTCCCTCTTCTCCCCCAAAACAAGCTTGGGGGCCTGTAGGAATGTGTGGTTTTCGGGTGGGGGACACAAAATGCATCACAATCACATAGTTTTTGAGATGGGGATGGGACGTAAAATACCAGAGATGTAGGGAAAATCCTTACATTATATATGGATGTTTTTCACCTGTACAGGTGCCCTGCGCATTATTTATCGAATATCACAATCAATACTATTTAGGGATTTTTTAACCCATATGGAAACTGCGCATTTCACCCACAGGGGTTATATGAGGATAGGTTAGTTTAGTTTCGGTTATGTTATGTTAGATTAGGTACTTTTTGTTTTTCTCTATATGTACATAAGAGTGTTGCTTGACTGGACAAAAAAGTAGAGTAGTAAGCTAGTTTTTAAGGCTATATGCTACTCTTGGGATTACATTTCATAACATAATCTCACGTAACATAACCTAAACTTAACTAACCTATCCCAACCTAAATTCGCCTATCGGTGAAATGCGCGGTTTCTGTATGGGGTCGAAAATATCTAAATGTAAGGATTTTTCAATACATCTAGGGTATTTTTTTCCTCCCCACACACACACACACACACACACACACACACACACACACACACACACACACACACACAAGTCAAAAAACAATGTGATTGGAACGCATTTTGTGTTCCCTACCCAAAATCCACATACCCACAGGTCCCAAAGCTTATTCTGGGGGAGAGGGGGGAGTGTGGGCAAACACTAGAATTTTACCAAAAAGAGAGCAGTGTTGAAGGCTGCCAGCAATGAGCAGTAAAAAGCTGATACTAAACATATTATTTCACATATATGTCAAATTCATATATACTGTTATAATCAGTAATGTAGGTGATGGCAATGTTTACTAATTGTTTATATTGCAAACACCAGTGCTGATGATTTCTTTGGGTTGTAGGTGCCTCCAGTGTAATGGTACACATCTTATAATGTGTCATATATGAAAGGGCAAACTAGGAGGTGTTCATTCACTTGTTTCATGAGCTGGTTGGGCCACTGCTTGTCTGAGCTTTCCAATGGCAGCATGGAATGCATGCAGCTAATGCAAGGTTAAGGTCAGATAGTTTAATTGTCGATATTTGTACCTGTAATGGACATAGACCACCCAAGCCTTGGATTTGAGCTTTCAAAGTCTATTAGTGGCTAAAATATAAATTAAAGCAGCTGCCATATGCAGTTAATACTGAAATTATGCATTTATTTTACTTGTGTGAATGCACTACACTAACTACCAAAAGGTTCTGTTGAACAGAAGAAAGTTTTGAGCGCAGTCTAGCACATCATAATTATTATGGCAGCCGGGAGGCGAGTTTGGGGGAGAGTTAGGTTAGATCAGGTTCGTTTTATCAGGCTAGATAATAGTTTCGCTATATTTGTTAATGATAAATATGTGTGATACGTCTTACGTTGCATCATATTCCTCAGTTAGGTACTTTCCTATGCTGCAGGTGTTTGGGTCATAATAACATAATGGAAACATAAGAGTGGCATAGGTAATTTAGAATGGATATAAAATATTCAATGACTAGGTCTCTGTCAACTTGTCAAGTATGAAAGTGTTGCAGTCAGGCCCGGCCCAGTCAAGGAGTTGTAGGGGAGCATGGGTATCAGTCACTGGACAGGTTTTGTACTAATAGAACATAGGACTTTTAGGCAGTAAGGTGTTTAGAAACCAGAAACCCTTTGCTTAGGACAGACGTCGGCAACGCAGAATTCGAGATGAGCCACCTTCTTCAAACTTGAAAGAAAAGCTGTGCTGCTGGAGCCGCAGCTTAAATTATACATGGTTATGAATGGAAATTATGAAATTCATATGATGTCAGCAACCTATTCTTAATCCCTTATGGATTGTTACCACGACTGAACAAATATTACTAAGCTTTAATGTAATTACTGCTTATGAGTATCTTTGGAGAGGTGATCAATGTCTTAATGTCGTTTTGCGCTTCAGGGAGGACTGCTGATTGTATCATTCAGTCGCCAGCGTACTTTCTTTTTTATGAGATTCATGCTAGAAAACACTTGCTCACACAGAGGTTTCTTTTATCTCTCTCTCTCTCTCTCTCTCTCTCTCTCTCTCTCTCTCTCTCTCTCTCTCTCTCTCTCTCTCTGTCTATATATATATATATATATATATATATATATATATATATATATATATATATATATATATATATATATATATATATATATATATAATATATATATATATATATATATATATATATATATATATATATATATATATATATATATATATATATATATATATATATATATATATATATATATATATATATATATTTCATTCTGTGGAACACCATCTCTCCTCCTCTAAACCTCACCTTCTTTTCCTCACCGAAACACAGGTTCTGAGGCTACTGACAGCACTCTCTACTCATGCTAAAAAGCCTTGGGTTAATCACGCTTGTTCTCGTGCTGTCAAAGATAGAGGAAGATCACAAAAGGTACCAGAGCCTTCGAACTCCCGCTAACCATGATCTTTACATTTCTGCCCGGAATCGTGCCAAATCTATTCTCCGATTTACCAAAAACTCCTTCATTAATAGAAAATGTCAAAATCTTGCTTTTTTCTAATTCTTCCCGTGACTTCTGGTATCTAGCCAAAAACCTCTCCAATTTCACTTATTTATCTTATCCTCCTCTCCTTAGTCCTGACGGCAGCACCGCCGTCTCATCTATCTCTAAGGCTGAAATCTTATTTCAAACTTTCTCTAAAAACTCCACTTTGGACGATTTTGGGCATATTCCTCCTACACATCACCACATCTGACTCCTTTATGCCTGTTATTAAGATTCTTAAGAGTGATGTTTTCTATGCCCTTTCTGGCCTCAATCCTCAGAATGCTTATGAACCTGATGGAGTGCCTCCTATTGTACTTAAAAAATAAAAATAAAATAAAAAAATTAGAAAATGTGCTTCCGTGCTGACGACCTGCCTGGTCAAACTCTATCGCCTCTGCCTGTCAACATCTACCTTTCTTTCCTAGTGGAAGTATGCCTTCATACAGCTTGTGCCTAAGAAGGGTGAACGTTCCAATCCCTCAAACTACCGTCCTATAGCTTTGCTTTTTTGTCTATCTAAAGCTTTTGAATCAATCCTTAACCGGAAGATTCAAAAGCACCTTTCCACTTCTGACCTTCAATCTGATCGCCAGTATGGGTTCCGCAAGGGGCGTTTTACTGGTGATCTCCCTGCCTTCCTAACTGACTCTTGGTAATCTTATCTTAACCATTCCGGTGAAACATTTGTTATTGCGCTGGACATATCAAAAGCCTTTGATAGGGTCTGGCACAAATCTTTGCTTTCCAAACTACCCTCCTATCCTTCTCTCTGTACCTTTATCTCAAGTTTCCTCTCTGACCGTTCTATTTCTGCTGTGGTAGACGGTCACTGTTCTTCCCCTAAACCTATTAATAGTGGTGTTCCGCAGGGTTCTGTCCTATCTCCCTCTCTCTTTCTGTTGTTCATTGATGAACTTTCCAAAACGAACTGTCCTATCCATTCTTACGCCGATGACTCTACTCTGCATTACTCAACTTCTTTTAATAGAAGACCCACCCAACAGGAACTAAATTATTTCAGGCTGGAGGCGGCTGAATGCTTAGCCTCAGACCTTACCATTATTTCCGATTGGGGCAAGAAGAACTTGGTGTCATTCAACGCCTCAAAAAAACAGTTTATCCACCTATCCACTCGACACAATCTTCCAAACAACTATCCCATATTTTTTGACAACACTCAGCTATCACCTTCTTCAACACTAAACATCCTCGGTCTATCCTTAATTATCTCAAAATCTCAGCTAGAAACTTCATATCTCTTCTCTTACTAAATCAGCTTCCTCGAGGCTGGACGTTCTGTATCGTCTCCGCCAGTTCTTCTCCCCCGCACAGTTGCTATCCATTTACAGGGGCCCTGTCCGCCCTTCTATAGAGCATGCATCTCTGCGTGTGGGGGGGATCCACTCACACAACTCTCTTGGACAGAGTGGAGTCTAAGGATCTTCGTCTCATCAGCTCTCCTCCTCTTACTTGTAGTCTTCTACATCTTAAATGTTGCCTCTCTTTCTATCTTCTATCGATGTTTGATTGATTATTGGGGCGTTCTTTGCTAGGCGGCGCAACTGCGCGGTCATATGGCGCCGACGATAATGATAAAGCAATTGCAGATGTTAATGCACGCATGCTTGTTTCCAGGCCTATTTTGGTGGAGGCCAACAGCACGACGTCGTCAGCAAGAGATAGGTATCCGTGGGTGCGGCCACCCAGCTCTACTGCGACGTTCTGGGGCTGGGAAGACAGCACCTGGTCCAGTGTGGTGTTGAAAAGCAGGGGTGACAGAGGGTCCCCCTGCATCACACCACGTTCAAGTCGCACCTGTCAGGTGTCATCCAGCTTAGTCTGAGCTTTGTCATATATGCCCTTGATGTATTTGGCAAACTGCTCCCCTAGCCCTCACCGCCTAGCAGCTCCGACTATGGCGGGGTGGCCCACTGAGTCTAAGGCCTACTTATAGTCGAAGAAGGCCACGAAAAGGGAGCGGGGGGCGCGTTTGTCTGCCTCCAGGGCTTGCTGCACCAACAACAGGTTGATGGGGTAGGTCCGTCCAGTGTCGATTTCAGGGCGCCCATCATCACCGGAGCCCGACATGTTGGTTGAACAAGTCGAGCAGGAGAAAAAGCTCCTTGTCTTGAATGAGTTGTTCAATCTGACCTGTGTCGGCGACAGGTCAGCAAAGTGGTGTCACTCTGCCGTAGAACGAGGGCCGCAGCCTGGGCGACGACGGATGTGGCGGGAAACACCCAACATTCTATGCCCAGCGGGCCCACGAGGAGGGGGACAACTTAGTACCCTATGGCTCACTTAAGAGAGTCATAGTTGCTCCCGCTACCCCCGCCGTTTATCTGCCGCCACCCGGTGCATGGAGGCCTCGTCCAGCGCTCGCTCACGCACGAGGCAAAGCGACCCATTAGGGGCGAGCGAGCTACACCCGCCGTTTACCCGGCACACACACAGTCTCACACGCACCAACAAGCGAACGGGCGGGCGAGAGAGCTAACCCCGCCGATTACTCGCTTCACTAGTCCAGTGCCCACGAGTCATTAGGTGTGAGTCCGTTACTCCTTCCACTCGATCACTGACTATGTCTCGTCCAGCGCTCAAGAGGCATTAGGTGCGAGTCCGTTACTCCCGCCGTTCACCCGCCACTCGATCAGTCAGTGACTGCCTTGTCCAGCGCTCAAGAGGTAAAGCGTTTACCCGGCACACGATCTCACACGTACCGACAAGCGGGTGAGCGAGCGAGCCACCCCCGCCGCTTACCCACCACACGGTGCATGACTCGTCCAGCACTCACGAGCCAAAGTTTACCCGCCACACGGCAAATTGTATGTCGTACGAAGGGCCAGCGTCTCCTTGACTTGTGCTGCAATTCGAAAAGTCTTACCAAATTCTCACATAACTTGTAGGGAACATATCCAGCTTGTAGTAGTAGCCAGCACACAAGTTAATAAATGACGTCGGATCACCCACCACCATACGAGGAGGAGGCAGGCGCCTTCTCGTTGGTCGAAGCAGTGATCTCGGCGGAGAAGCAAATTAAAGGCTCGTGTCCGGAGGATTTCACTATCAGGTTGCGTGACGAAACCTCCAGCTTGTTAGGGAGGTCTTAACGGTCGCAGTAAGGATGCTGCTCTACCGCCAACAACACCCTGACCTGTACGTAAGTCGTCTGCGAACAATTCGGTACGGCACATCAACATCTGGGTGTTCTCTACTAGGATGGGGAGAGGCTGAACCTGTTTGTCGAGGCACTCCCGAGTTCCCTCTGCATGGGTCCATCTTCTAGCCCCGCCCGCGAACGAGCGGGGAGGGCATCTCTCGAAAATTCAATGGTGACCATCCCAATGCAGGTCATCCAGCCGGGATTCTGTCTTAGAGGCTTTCAGGCATAATCCCACGGACGTAGCCTCGCTGCACTGACCGATCGACCAAGAGCGGAACCATATGTCCGGACCTGCCGTTCCACTCGTACTGAGCAGGACTGCTGTATCAACGACACAACTGCCAACAGTAGGGTAAAACTAATCTGTCTCGCGACAGACTTAACCTAGACCAAGTTGACGGTTGTCACACTATTTTTGGTCACGTTCGATTAGTTGGAGTCTAAACCTAGGACACGTGGCCCAGGTTTAGTGAGAAATGCAGCATTTCGGCCGTGACACCTATATAGACACCACAAAAAGGTCCATGTTCACGGTCGTAGCCCTCATTCTAATGGTGCTCCATTAGATTTCGCCAAAACATCGAGCGTGCTACATTATATTTTATAAACATGGACACTGTCCGGGTGTCTGTTTTCAAATGTAGCAAATATAATGGAACATCGTGCAAAACTCCACAAGCTTTTAATGTAGCACGTAATCTACTGTAATTGAGCAAATCAATATTTTATTCCTCTTAACATTCTTTTTTTTGGGGGGGACATGGGACATGAGCATTTTATTTTGTGTCACCAGAATTATATTATTTAAAATAATGATACAAAGACTAATATTTCATTAATATTATTAATATTATTTATTATTATTATTATTATTATTATTATTATTATTATTGAAAGTTGATAGCAGTAATGTAATTGACTTAACATTTACAAAATACATATTCTTTGCTTCAGTAGTTAATATTCATAAGTATACCTATTTGGATGATAGATAAAGAGTAATATGATTTTTCATCAGCATTTCATACATGATGTAGAGGGATGTCAAAAGTATCCCCTATAGTAGAAGTTTGCAGTAATTTATTACATTAAATTAGTAGATTCATGGAATTCAGTGAATGTTGTGTGAATAATGAAAATTTTGACAATTTGTCCTTTATTTATTTTTCTTTATTGTTATAAATGAAAGGAAAAATAAAAATGAGCTTTTTCTCCATATGTCAACAATTCGGCTTTAAAAGAGTTTATATTAATGGTAAATAAACAAGCTAAAAAAATAACCATATTTTTTTTTTCTGTTACACTTAACCTATCCTAACCTAAATTCGTCAATTGGTGAAATGCGCGGTTTATGTATGGGGTCGAAAATATCTAGATGTAAAGATTTTTCACTACATCACCTTCTTTTCCTCACCGAAATACAGGTTCTGAGGCTACTGACAGCAATCTCTACTCATGCTAAAAAGTCTTGGCTTAGTCACGCTTGTTCTCGTGTTGTCAAAGATAGAGAGGTAGATCATAAAAAGTACCACAGCCTTCGAACCCCGCTAACCATAATCTTTACATTTCTGCCCGGAATCGTGCAAAATCTATTCTCCGACATACCAAAAACTCCTTCATTGATAGAAAATGCCAAAACCTTGCTTTTTCTAATTCTTCCCGTGACTTCTGGCATCTACCGAAAAACATATCCAATTTCACTTCATCTTTTCCTCCTCTCCTTAGTCCTGACGGCAGCACCGCTGTCTCATCTATCTCTAAGGCTGAACTCGTTTCTCAAACTTTCTCTAAAAACTCCACTTAGGACGGCCGCTGTTGCAGGTAAGTACAGGTCGGAAATATATCTCAAATTAAGCTCCCTCGCGTCTGTGTAAGAAAAACGTTAAGACCTGCAGACCATTCACCGGACACTATTCGACCCAATTTGAGTTTGACTCATAGACTCCATCACACGTCAGTGTCTGTCAGCGGGACTTTGAGCGGCCAGCCTTACATCAGCCCTGATGCGGAGCACCAAATTCTGCTTGAGTCAAAAGTCTAATTGTACATTTCTCTTAGTCAAGTTCCATTTTTTTCCGCGTGCTCTTCCTCTTCGCCAAGTGCACCTGTTCAAGATGTATCTCTAACCGTAGGAAGGCGTGAGTTGCACGACCAAAAACATATTTTTCTTATTTTTTTAAAAATAATGATAGCCACTCCCAGCAGCTCCCAGCAAGCTTCACCATAGAGCTTGCTCTATATCATAAATAATACGAGGAAACATAAATCACGCGACGAAAGCGAAAGCGACGAGTTCGAACCTAATATAACCTGTCCCCGCTATGGGTGCTGGTTCTAACCAGACTTATTTAACCAAATGCTAATCTCCAGCCAACTTTTCCCGTGAATTCATCTTCGCATTCATTAGTGAGCTTGCCCACTCACGGACCATAAGAACAGACCATAAGGACCTTAAGTAGAGGAAACCTTATGGTACAAAGCAATACATTTTTCCACAGCTATAACAATTGGAGGACATGTTTGTATCTTACCATGGAGAAGAGGAACTAAAGCCCGGTAGGAATATAATTCAAAAGCTGTCAAACGATATTAATGAAATTATGAATTTACCATTAGATGTAATTACATATTTTGTAAGATGTAGACTGTTTTTTTTTAGGATTAGGATTTTAAATAGAGAAATCAATAACTCCAGAAAAATAAGGAAGAAAATGAGCAAGCAGGTGAAAAAAAGTCAAATATGTGTTTTATTTACTACAACGTTGGATGTCTATTCAGACTAAAGCTATATTCCTGTTTCTTTGAAATTGTTCCATTCAGTTGCGGCACTGCCTCTCTAGCACCCCTCCCACTTGCCTTCTTGCGATCTGCCTCCCTCCCACTTACCTTCTTGCGATCTGCCTCCCTCCCACCTGCCTCCAATTAAAAAAAAAAATATATATATATATATATATATATATATATATATATATATATATATATATATATATATATATATATATATATATATGTATATATATATATATATATATATATATATATATATATATATATATATATATATATATATATATATATATATATATATATAAAAAAATATTAAATTTACTACTGAAACCTAGAAGATACGATATTTGCCAATCGGCGGCCAGGATTCGAACCCGCGTCCCTCCCGGAACATCTGAACGCGGGGCCGTCACG
Organism: Eriocheir sinensis; assembly: GCF_024679095.1. Taxonomy (NCBI): domain Eukaryota; kingdom Metazoa; phylum Arthropoda; class Malacostraca; order Decapoda; family Varunidae; genus Eriocheir; species Eriocheir sinensis. The sequence continues at coordinate 41,909 of NW_026112316.1, read as the reverse complement.
CTAACCACTCTGCCCATTTTAATAGAAGAGCAAGCGGCCGTACTGGAAAATGATCAGCATTTATAACATGGGGCCTATGGAGATAGGGAACATATTTGGGTGCTCAGTTTTGCGGGAAAAACTAATCTGTCTGAAAACTGAAAATTGCTCAGTTTGTTCCCTATCTGACAAAACTGAGAAAATCGATGCTAAACTGAGCAGATAAGGAGCACGGACTGAGCTGAGCACCCAAAAATGTTCCTTTACGGCCGAAACTTTAAAAGTCTCGCTGGACTGAAGGTCAGCAACATAGGGAACCGGGACTGAGGTCAGCAAGCAAATTATTGAATTTCCTCGTACGGTATCATTATAGAGGATGTTTAAACAAGTCAACAGGGCAACTTGTGCGAACCAAATACAAGACTTAGACGGAGGTTTCGCCATCAGTTTGCGTGACGTAACCTCCAGCCTGGAGAAGGATCCGCACCTTGTTTATGGAGCCTCTCGCATAAGTATTTATTGTATCTTATGTAATGTATATATTATAATGTACATGTGGATGTGTGACTGTATGTCGCAACACCATGTCAGTGTCGCGCCACAGGATGTTTAATAACACGTAGGTGCTAGGTCGTGCTTACGGCGTGCTCCTTGCCGTGGGAACGGTGCTGAATCAACAAGCCTTGGCATCGGATTATTCCGTCACCCCAGACAGTGGGCAGCGGTCACGAGTAGATCACACTGCTCGAGGTGTGTGTGCGACAGCTCACATAAACTTTGTAACTATTGTGTAAAACTGTTAATATAGTTAAAACTCATCACGCTTTTAATATACCATAGACAGAGTGAATTAAGTGAACTCAAAGTGAACTTAACGGCTTTGCTCGGCCAAAACAGCATCTACCACACTCAACTATAAAGGCTATTGTGTTATCTCACCTACTACAATCAACTTTGGCTGGAGTAGGTAGGAAGATACCTACCGAACGGGCGCAAGCCACTCCCGGTGAGGTATATATGGGAGGTGAGAAGGGAGCTGAAGCCCTCCAAAGACCCTTCCCATGTCCTCACTAACCGTTTCCCTATTGTCTCACCAACACCGGAGAGTAGTTCAGCATGCTCTCTAAAGACAGATCCTCTCTTTATCCACACCACACTACATTCACACAACATATACACCTTTTCCCAAAATTAAAATTTCAAAATGGCTCATACACCAAGCCTCAGGTCCCCGCCTGAGAGGTACCTAAATTCCCCAGGAGGACTCCCCTTCTGGCTGCCGACCCGAGAGGTGTCTTGATAACTCCTCGAACCTCTTTCTTCTCAATTTCTGCAACATTCGCGGTCTTCGCTCTAATTTTCATTCTGTGGAACATCATCTCTCCTCCTCTAAACCTCACCTTCTCTTCCTTACCAAACACAGGTTTCTGAGGCTACTGACAGCAATCTCTACTCTGTTCCCTCCTACTATCTCTATCCTAAATTTCAATCCAAAGCTGGATGTTGGGCCTACGTGCGCAATGACATCACTTGCTCTCGTGCCCACGACCTTGACTCTTCTGAATTTTCCACCATCTGGTTAAGACTTCACTGTCATTCTATTACTAAATACATCTGTGCTGTTTATCTCTCACCTAACTCTACCAACTATGTAAAATTCTTTGACTATTTGAATTCTAAAGTGGAGCACATCTTGACCCACTCTCCCTTCGCTGAAATCTCCATCCTAGGAGATTTCAATGTTCACCACCAGCTTTGGCTTTCATCCTCTTTCACTGACCATCCTGGTGAACAAGCCTACAACATTGCTATCCTCAACGACCTAGAGCAGTTGGTCCAGCACCCTACACGTATTCTCGACCGTCTTGGAGATCGGCCCAACATTCTAGACCTCTTCCTTACCTCAAACCCTTCTGCTTATTCTGTCAAACTGTTATCTCCGTTGGGCTCCTCCGATCACAATCTTATTTATGCATTTTGTCCTATCGCTCCTGTACAGCCTCTGGACCCAACGAAGTGGCGGTACCTCTGGCATATCACTTCAGCTCGGTGGGACGACCTGAGGATGTACTTTTCCGATTTCCTGTGCAATGATTACTGTTTCCAGGAGAGAGACCGCTCTGTGTGTGCCCAGCGCATCACTGAATTGATTGTCTCTGGAATGCAGGCACACATTCCACATACTTTCTCTACTCCTAATGCTTAAAAGCCTTGGTTTAATCATGCTTGTTCTCGTGCTGTAAATGATAGTAAGGTAGCTCACAAAAGGTACCAGAGCCTTCAAACTAATGCTAATTATGAACTTTACATTTCTGCCCGAAATCGTGCCAAATCTATTCTCCGACTAACCAAAAATTCTTTCATTAATAGAAAATGTCAAAACCTTGCTTTCTCTAACTCTTCCCGTGACTTCTGGCATCTAGCCCAAAACATCTCCTCAACTTCACTTCTTCATCTTTCCCTCCACTCCTCAGTCCTGACGGCAACACTGCCGTTTCATCTATCTCTAAGGCTGAACTCTTCTCTCAAACTTTTTCTAAAAACTCCACTCTGGACGATTCTGGGCATATTCCTCCTACTCACCCCCCCTCTGACTCCTTTATGCCTGTTATAAAGATTCTTCAAAATGATGTTTTCTATGCCCTCTCTGGCCTCAATCCTCATAAGGCTTATGGACCTGATGGAGTGCCTCCTATTGTCCTTAAAAACTGTGCCTCCGTGCTGTCACCCTGCCTGGTCAAACTCTTTCGCCTCTGCCTGTCAACATCTACCTTTCCTTCTTGCTGGAAGTATGCCTTCATACAGCCTGTACCTAAGAAGGGTGACCGCTCCAATCCCTCAAACTACCGTCCTATTGCTTTACTTTCTTGTCTATCTAAAGCTTTTGAATCAATCCTTAACTGGAAGATTCAAAAGCACCTTTCCACTTCTGACCTTCTATCTGATCGCCAGTATGGGTTCCGCAAGGGGCGTTCTACTGGTGATCTCCTAGCCTTCTTAACTGACTCTTGGTCATCCTCTCTTAGCCGTTTCGGTGAAACTTTTGCTATTGCGCTGGACATATCAAAAGCTTTTGATAGGGTCTGGCACAAATCTTTGCTTTCTAAACTACCCTCCTACGGTTCATATCCTTCTCTCTGTACCTTTATCTCCAGTTTCCTTTCTGACCGTTCTATTTCTGCTGTGGTAGACGGTCACTGTTCTTCCCCTAAATTTATTAACAGTGGTGTCCTACAGGGTTCTGTCCTATCTCCCACTCTTTTTCTGTTGTTCATTGATGATCTTCTTTCCAAAACGAACTGTCCTATCCATTCCTACGCCGATGATTCCACTCTGCATTATTCAACTTCTTTTAATAGAAGACCCACCCTTCAGGAACTTAACGACTCAAGGCTGGAGGCTGCAGAACGCTTAGCCTCAGACCTTACTATTATTTCCGATTGGGGCAAGAAGAACCTGGTGTCCTTCAACGCCTCAAAAACACAGTTTCTCCACCTATCCACTCGACACTATCTTCCAAACAACTATCCCCTATTCTTTGACAACACCCAACTATCACCTTCCTCAACACTAAACATCCTCGGTCTATCCTTAACTCAAAATCTCAATTGGAAACTTCATATCTCATCTCTTACTAAATCAGCTTCCTCGAGGCTGGGCGTTCTGTACCGTCTCCGCCAGTTCTTCTCCACTGCACAGTTGCTGTCCATATACAGGGGCCTTGTCCGCCCTCGTATGGAGTATGCATCTCATGTGTGGGGGGGCTCCACTCACACAGCTCTTCTGGACAGAGTGGAGGCTAAGGCTCTTCGTCTCATCAGCTCTCCTCCTCATACTGATAGTCTTCTACCTCTTAAATTCCGACGCAATGTTGCCTCTCTTTCTATCTTCTATCGATATTTCCACGCTGACAGCTCTTCTGAACTTGCTAACTGCATGCCTCCCCCCCTCCCGCCCCCCTGCACTCGACTTTCTACTCATGCTCATCCCTATACTGTCCAAACCCCTTATGCAAGAGTTAACCAGCATCTTCACTCTTTCATCCCTGACGCTGGTAAACTCCGGAACAATCTTCCTTCATCTGTATTTCCTCCTGCCTACGACTTGAACTCTTTCAAGAGGAGGGTATCAGGACACCTCTCCTCCCGTATTTGATCTTCCTTTCGGCCACCTCTTTTGTTTCTTTTTTAGGAGCAGCGAGTAGCGGGCTTTTTTTTTATTGTTTTCTTTTTTTGTGTGCCCTTGAGCTGCCTCCTTTGTTTAAAAAAAAAAAAAAATTGTGAAATTGGACAACAGTAACGCCGGCCCTGTGAAAAGTGAGATAACAGTTCGCGCCTTAAACATAACACTTAACACTCGCCACCTTAAAAATTACACATAAAAACGGTTAACACTTAGGGACATATCTTGAGATACCGAGTGAGAGCTTACGTCCACTACCTTAGCTGTTAAGTCCAGATCCCGTCTCATTCATTAGGATGGTGGTATGGTGGTTACTACTACTATGACTACTACTTTTACTACTACTATTACTGCCAGATTTGGCTAGTGCGTTGTGGCGTTGACTCCCATGAAGTGGTGCCGCTACTACTTCTACTACTGCTAGTACTACTACTACTACTAGTACGACTACTACTACTACCAGATAGGGCAGTGGTTCTTAACCTTTTTCATTGTTTGACCCCCTGAGACTTTCCAGGGTATTACCGTGACCCCTATAATAACTTTTGTAATGGTTACCTTTATGTAAAGGTAAGGTAAAACAAAACTATGTGAAGATCCTGATTTATAAAAAAAAAATATTACAAATAAAAGACCTTGAAAAATGCCACAGATCTCCTACAAGTGCTATTTCAAAATCCATGGAACTAACACACATAAAATAAAACCTACTTCTTCAATCAGTGGGAGGACTGACATTGTTTTGCAGCCATAACTACATCAAAACGAGGAGCAGTGTTCGACAGGCAACACCTCAGGTCATTCTCAACCATAAGTCTACTGCGTGCCTTTGTTTTCAGTGCCATCATTGCTGAGAATCCAGCCTCGCAGCGATAGGTCGAGGGGGACTGGACCAGCATCGTCAGCGCACGCACCGAAAGAAGAGGATAGTCGTCCTTCTGTGTCGCCCCCAGCGTAATTCCTTCGCTGCCTCCGTGGGCGCAAACGCAGCTTAGCTGGCGAAACAAGCGGTGAGACGGCAAGCCGCTTTGAGCCGGCTCGCAGCCTCATGGGCGAGCGCGGGCTCTCTCTCTCTCTCTCTCTCTCTCTCTCTCTCTCTCTCTCTCTCTCTCTCTCTCTCTCTCTCTCTCTCTCTTTGGAATGTCAGATTTTATTTAGTACTTACTCATAAAATGAAGCACGTATTAAATTAAAGTATAGGATATTATATGATTAATGATTATAATTCTATAAATAATGAAAAAGGGTTGGTTGCCTACGTGGCAAATCTTAAAATTCTCATTCTTTCTCTATATAAATTCCTCTCTCTCTCTCTCTCTCTCTCTCTCTCTCTCTCTCTCTCTCTCTCTCTCTCTCTCTCTCTCTCTCTCTCTCTCTCTCTCTCTCTCTCCATATTAACACATTAAAACCTAAGTCTTAAATCCATATAACCCCATATGAATCTTTTGTTATCTATATATTAACACGCTATAGTCTATCGATTCTTAACATGAGCCCTGTGGGCTCATGTTAAGAGTTAACGTTAACGTCATTATATTCTGGATCAAGTTTGAAAGCGATTGAAGCCGTCTGTAGACAAATTTTGAACAATTTCATTACCAAGAGGCGGAGTTAGAAGGTATTTGGACGAAAACTCCGTAACGCTTCGATCATGTTGGCATAAAATCTGGGCTTATTCATGAATATTTTGTTTATGTACGTAGGGTAAATACTCTTCCGGATGAACTCCTACGCTCTTTACATGCATTGTTCTTTACAACAGTGTGTGTAAGGGTGTGTGCATCAAGAGTACTCTTCTGGGTCAATGTTTTCCTACATTTTATTACATTCATAGTTTTTTACCCCAATGTGTGTAAGTGTAGGTAGTGTAAATACTCTTCCGGGTGAATTCCGACGATCCTTATAATCTTTGTTTTTTACAGCAGTGTGTGTAAGGGAGTGTGCCTCAAGGGTTTTATTCTGGGTTAATGTTTTCCCAAATTTTATTACATTCATAGTTTTCTACCCCAATGTGTGTAAGGGTATGTGTATTACGGGTAGGTACTTTTCCTGACCCTCCTGCCCTCCTTGTTTCCCTCTGTTGCTAAAATGAACAATTCAAATGCTTTATAAGGAGCATAATGTGATATTCAATATCATTACCTACGCCCCATTGTGTGGCCATTCGGCCATATCATGCTTACCTAAGTAGCAAGCACGAGTTCCATTATGCTGAATCTCGTTGGCCGCCAGCGCATTCTATTTTTAGGTAGTGTGGCCGTCCCTACAAGTAATAAGGATGGCCATGGAAACCGAGAATGTTTTAGCAAATGATACACAAAGAGTGTACAAGGTTCGTGGTTGAGGTTTACGTCGTCAGGTTGCGTGACGGAACCACAAGCATTATTTGGAAGAGTATTTGATACCCTTACACACATCGAAAGAGCTGAAGGTACAGGGCGCCCCTTCCTTGGTGGGGAAAGAAGCCTGTTGAGAGAAAGGTTTGACTCGTAAGACGTACCCCTGCGCTGTTGAGCCCAGCACAGGGATCGTCAAAATAAGCGGGGCTGCTAACTGGTAAGCATGCTTGTGGCTAAAACTCCCCGAAGGTTTCAGGGTTACAGGATATATTTTCCATATCTCGAGCAACACACAAGGTGGGGAAAAGCCCCAGAGCCGTGCCATTCCCTGTAGATAGAAAAGTTTGGTTAGCATGATGATGAGATGAGATGAATTAAGAGAATGGACAATGAGGAAACTGAAACAAATATATTATGCTATATTTATTAAACAATTAGGTTAACCTTACTCATTATCATGGCTACACCTAAATCTAGGCTCTAGTACACATTGGTCCTTGTAGGAGGTTACATGAGGCACATGTTACAATTATTTTAACATTTTCATATGCAAACAATATATTTTTTATTTATTTTATATTACACACTTAATCCAGACTAATACCTTAAACAAATCAACTTATGCCTATACTTGAATCTAGGCTACAACTCACTTTGGACCTTGTGGGAGGTTACATTTTTTTTTTTCAGGGACGCCTTTGCACTTTTGATATATTTATGTTTATTTCTAAGTTTTTCAGCCGACCAGGGGGCGTAGCGGGAGTCCCTTTCGACCATGTATTCTCGAACCTCCTCCCACAGTGCCATCACGGAATCCGTCCTCCTACTCCTATTACACGTTTTCATGGCGCTTGTAATGTCTTTGAATTTTTTTGCGGTGTCTAATGGCATTGCCTCTGCCATATCCTCAGTGTCAATATGGAGTACAGCTAACATATTGGCGGTTCCCAAGGATGTCATCACGCTGACATTGCCTGGAAAGTCGCTTCCAGATGACACGACGCTTCTGAAAATGACACTTCTCCTAGGCCTGAACAACTGCACGTTGCTTTGTTCATTACACACAGCTATGTTCATGATACCCGCTTTACATAAGTTGCCTCTACTTACTCTTCCTCACTGACATCAGCTTGCTTCCCTTGTGGTTTAGAGGGGGCATCGGGCACCAGGAAACTCTGTCTCCCTAGAGCGGCCCTCCTCATTGTCAGCCTTGTCTGAAGGGTTAGCGAGCATCACAGAGGGCACATCGCCAGCTGGAGCTCTAGATATAAAATCAAATAGAACATTACGTATGGGTATAATCAGTATGATTATTGACCAATTGTTTTCGAATCTTAAAGTTAAATACGTGCTCACAGAGCAGTTTACTTACGTAGTGGGATGAGTTACACCGGTCACGGTGTCGGTGGCAACAGCTTTGACAGCAGTTACTGCCTCGGCAATCGCTTAAGAGGCAAACGAACCATTACGGGCGAGACCTACCCCGCCGATTACCCGCTGGCCTCGGCCAGCGCTCGCGAAACTGGTCCGTTACTCCCGCCGTTTACCCGTCAGTTATTGCCTCGGCCATCGCTTAAGAGGCAAAGCGAACCATTAGGGACGAGCGACCTACCCCCGCCGATTAACCGCCAGCGCTCGCGAGGCCTGAGTCCGTTACTCCCTCCGTTTACCCGTTAGTTACTGCCTCGGCCAGCGCTTAGGAGGCAAAGCGAACCATTAAGGGCGAGCGACCTATCCCCGCCGATTACCCGCTGGCCTCGGCCAGTGCTCGCGAGGCCTGAGTCCGTTACTCCCGCAGTTTACCCGTCAGTTACTGCCTCGGCCATCGCTTAAGAGGCAAAGCGAACCATTAGGGACGAGCGACCTACCCCCGCCGATTAACCGCCAGCGCTCGCGAGGCCTGAGTCCGTTACTCCATCCGTTTACCCGTCAGTTACTGCCTCGGCCAGTGCTTAGGAGGCAAAGCGAACCGTTAAGGGCGAGCGACCTACCCCCGCCGATTACCCGCTGGCCTCGGCCAGCGCTCGCGAGGCCTTAGTCCGTTACTCCTGCCTTTTACCCGTCAGTGACTGCCTCGGCCAGCGCTCAGGAGGCAAAGCTAACCATTAAGAGCGAGGGACCTACCCCCGCCGATTCCCCGCTGGCCTCGGCCAGTGCTCGCGAGGCAAAACGAACCATTATTAAGTGCGAGCGAGATACCCCCGCTGATTACCCGCTTGCCTCGTCCAGCGCTCACGATGCAAAACGAGCCATCAATTGCTGGCGCGTTACCCCCCCTCCCCCCCGTTTACCCTCCACATGATTCATGACTGAGGGCCTCGTCCAGCGCTCAAGACGCAAAGTTTACCCGCCACACACCAAATTGTATGTCGTATGAAGGGCCAGTGTCTCCTTGACGTGTCCGTTACTCCAGCCGTTTACCCGTCACTCGAGCAGTCTGTGACTGCCTCGGCCAGCGCTCAGGAGGCAAAGTGAACCATTAAGGGCGAGCGACCTACCCCCGCCGATTACCCGCTGGCCTCGCGGCCAGCGCTCGCATGGCCTGATTCCGTTACTCCCGCAGTTAACCCGTCAGTGACAGCCTCGGCCAGCGCTCAAGAGGCAAAGCGAACCATTAAGGGCGAGCTACCTCCCCCGCCGATTACCCGCTGGCCTCGGCCAGCGCTCGCGAGGCCTGAGTCCGTTACTCCCGCCGTTTACCCGTCAGTTACTGCCTTGGCCAGCGCTCAAGAGGCAATGCGAACCATTAAGGGCGAGCGACCTACCCTCGCCGATTGCCCGCTGGCCTCGGCCAGCGCTCGCGAGGCCTGAGTCCGTTACTCCCGCCGTTTACCCGGCAGTGACTGCCTCGGCCAGCGCTCAGGAGGCATTGCCGATTGTACCGGTACCGTTTGGATCTTAGTGACGCTCGGCTTCCGCCCGCCTCCATGTGATATGGGCCCTGTGTGTAGACGCTGAGTCACTGCCCCGCTGACCGTCTCCCCAAGTTCCCACCATTTTGTCCTGCTTTCTGTTTCCATCACAGGTCCCGTTTCCATTATTTTATGATTTGATTTATTTATTGGAGTTACTGGATAATTCTTGATGTCCGATTCTTTTTCTTTTTTAGGTTGCTAATACATATTTTTTTTGTTATTAGACTATGATCGAGTAGTCGAGTACCCATATCACCGAGATATCCACTCACTGAGTGGTGATCTCTCTCTCTCTCTCTCTCTCTCTCTCTCTCTCTCTCTCTCTCTCTCTCTCTCTCTCTCTGAATGAAGTGAATATTTATTTTTTCGAAAAAAAAAATAGCATGTATAGTTATTATGGATGTACTCGATCATAGTCTAATAACAATAACAATATTTATTACCAACCTAAAAAAAAACTCGGACATGAAGAATTATCAATAAATCCAATAAATAAATCCTAGCAACTGGTACCGGTACCGAGCAATCTGGTACCGATACCGTACCGTTTAGCTGGTACCGTCAGTACCGGTACTGGTACCGGTACCTACCCACCCCTTCTGCAGGGCGCGGAGCGACGGAGCACCGCTCGCCTGCCCGTCACCCGTCTTCTCTCCCTTCTCCGCGTTGTTCGCCCGTTTTATTTGCCTGTAGTTCGTCCGGAAGGGTGTGGGTTCCGGTTGATGACGGCTGATGAAACTCATCAGTTAAATAGTGTATTTTGGACAAAGAAACAATGCTATAAAGGTGAAGTTCAGTTGTATTTGTCTAGAAAATTATATACAACAAATATATGCAGCCATATAGATACATGGCATGCATTGTGCATAATAGAAAATGCATGAACACAGACACACAAGCAAAAGTAAATATGATAAAGAAATATTGGTCTCATAATAATACACAAAGTAAAGAAAGATAATCGGACAGTAATACAAAGCAATAGTCTCATGCAATATTGGAATGAGAATACTAAAGAAAATTACACAACAAATAGACAAGTACAGTCACTTATAAAAGTTACATAATACCAGGCCATATAAATTGGTTTATACCTGTCTTACACAAGGACATAACTTGAAGAAGAGTAAAGCAAACATGTGTAAAAAGCAGTCTAATTAAATGTCCTGTTTCAGTAAGATGCAGGATGTTTGTAATCATGTCTGATTCATCTAGCTGCTTTATTCTGTATAGCCTCTAGCTCATTAATATTATTGTGAGTGTGTTGATCCCAGACAGTTTTGCAATATTCTAAGCGTGGCGGAACTACTGTATTTTCAAAAGGAGAGTTGGAAAAACTGCAAAATATTCCATGTATTAGTACGGCGAAGGTTTTTTTCTTGTGGAAAACTATAGAAACCGCAAAAAAAAAAAAAAAATTGCAACAAGAAAAATCTATCTCGAAGCAAACACTTATCAGACAAAAAAAACTAACGCAAAATGGTATTTTCAAAATATGACCATAAGAACATAATAAAATAAGAAAGCTGCTTGAGGCTCTTTAACCTACACATGATAGTTCCTGTACAGTCGCGATATGAAGTGATGTCGCCGTGTACGTTTATTTTCGATCACGCAAGTATCGTTATATATTTTCAAGAGTACCATTATTGTCCTGTATCTTCATCATAATTTAACTTAATATATTTTAGAAGCTAGAAAAAAAATAGAAAATAAATATTCAATGGTGTCTTACGAAGGGTTGTCGAAATATTTTGACACAAAGTGTTTTCGTTCAGCAAGGAACAAGTCAAATGAAGTCCAAATATCAACATATTACTCAAACAGAAAGTAAAATTATCTTTTCATGATCATTGTTGACAACACTAAATCTAACATATGCACACTATATAGGACATGCATACTTAGTCGATATCCTAAGCTAGGATGTCGTAATTTATTTAATTTATACTCTCGTATGATGACGTCATCGTCCGCGCACCATACCTATTATTCAGCCCTGACTCACTCTTTGCCTTTCGTGGTCAACATAACGATAACAAAAGCTTTCCGTGGACTTCTAATGCATGATAGTGATCAAGGGAAGATGCCCACAGCCTATAACTACCGAGGGATAGTCGGAGATGGAAAAATAAAATAAATAGCTTCAGAATAGTCGTGTTTTGTAACTCACTCTTTGCCGCCGATCGCAAACATCATTGCCTTTCTTGGTCAATATAACGATGACAAAAGCTTCATGTAGACTTCTAATGCTTGGAGGTGATCAGTGGAACATGTCCACAGCTTATAAGTGCCATAGAATAATCGAGGAAGGTGGGGAAATAAGAATATATAGCTTTGAAATGGAGGTGGTGGTGCTGGTGGGTAGGATAATCCCAGCGTTGTCAAACATTAGGCTATGGTTGAGTGTTCGTAGAGGCGTCCGGAATTTTAATAGTTCAGATAATTATGGCAACCCTACCTATGAAGGCATTATTCATTCATCATCGTTACTGAGCAATGTTACTATATATTTCAGTGCCCATGCTTATGATAAGAAGCCATCATAGTGAATAAAAGGTGTTTAATGTGAAACCTTATTATTTGATCGTTTTTTAATCAATAAAACGCAAAGTAACGCCAGTAAACGTCCACTCGCTTCATGTCATACTGTGCGTGTGTATTAATAACTGCAGAAGGCAGTTCATGGAATGACCCAGAATATATATATATATATATATATATATATATATATATATATATATATATATATATATATATATATATATATATATATATATATATATATAAAACAACATATAAAACAGTTTTGCAAAGATAAGCACACGACGTGAGCTATATAAATATATATATATATATATATATATATATATATATATATATATATATATATATATATATATATATATATATATATATATATATATATATATATATATATATATATATATATATATATATATATATATATATATATATATATATATATATATATATATATATATATATATATATATATATATATATATATATATATATATATATATATATATACTAAACAACATATAACAACAGTATTGCAAAGATAAGCACACGACGTGAGCTAAATCATTTCAAGGTTGTCTTCAGTACTGAAGACAACACATGACATTCGCAGTCGCATTTTTTAAAGCAAATGAATGTATAATTGTAACTCAGGTACTACTACGTTATTTTACCATGTTTTACATCACAACGTATTATAGATTATCATTAAAAGGGAACATTATAATAAACAATAAATACACATCACTTCCGTTACCTTCAAATGCTCCCGTACGAAACCTCTTGAGAGCAGCGACATCACTTCATATCTCGACTGTACATCACTTACCCATACTATACAGTAGTAGGTATTGGCGACAGTGACGGGACCAAAAAAATTCGCAACCATGATCAAGAATTAGCGCCAGAAATGACGTCGAAAAATTCTATACGTTGAATTTGTCGGCCGGGGCAGCCAGCCGGGCGGGCAGCCAGCCAGCCAGCCGCCGAGGGGACCTCCCCACTACCCACCGGGGTAGCTACCCAAAGTGACCATTCCCCCCCCCCCCACCCCACCACCTTCCGGCGTCCCCACGCCATCGTGTCTCCCCCTACCCCCCGGAGGCCTGAGCGTCACCCTCCTGCCGGGGATTGGTTAGGGGCGTCCTTTCGCGCCGTGCCGGGGCGTCGCCCTCCTGCCGGGGATCGGTTAGGGGCGTCCTTTCGCACCGTGCCGGGGCGTCCTTTCGCGCCGTGCCTGAGCGTCACCCTCCTGCCGGGGATTGGTTAGGGGCGTCCTTTCGCACCGTGCCGGGGCGTCCTTTCGCCCCAGTGCCGGGGGATCGGCTAGGGGCCTCCTTTCGCACCGTACCGGGGCGTCACCCTCCTGCCGGGGGATCGGTTCGGGCGGTCCTTGCGCACCAGTGCCGGGGGCGCGGTACGGGGCGTCCTTTCGCACCGTGCCGGGGCGTCCTTTCGCCCCAGTGCCGGGGGATCGGCTAGGGGCCTCCTTTCGCACCGTACCGGGGCGTCACCCTCCTGCCGGGTGGACTTAAGGCTCGAGTTTTGGAGCACGACATGCGTGTTTGGGCGGGAAAAAACTAGCGTGCATGCGGCTTGGTCCCCTACGCCTTTCCGGCGTGCCCACACCGCCATGTCGCCCTTACCCCTTCTATACCCACTCCTTATGTGAGCGTCGGCTTGTTGGGCGGAGGCCTGTGACTACCATTACCCCACCTCCCTCCACCCAGGGAAATTTATTGAAGAAAAGTTGCTCATTTTATCACGACTGAGTCTGTGAAAAGTATAGTTTATAAACTTATAAGGAGAGAAAGAGAGAGGAGCGAGAACGGGGAAAAAAAAAAAAAAAGTAGGACAGCGGAAGCAAGGCCTCGGCTTGGTGACCGAGTTATTTATTGCCTCCGAGCAGCGACCACCACGCCACGCGTGGCTTACGTTTTTTGAGGGTAGATGTGGACAATATAAAGTTTCTCGACGCGAGAGCCTCTCTTGAAGGTAGTCTGGCCCATCTCAGTGCAGAACATATTGCCTCAGGGGAATCTCTACCTGTCACTCGAGCGCTCATAAATCATTTCCCCGCACCAGCGCGTGAGCTCCTCCTCACAGGAAAGCAATGTTTTCCTTACGAGATCGTCGCTGATTTTGACAAATTAGCGCGTCAGTCACTTCCAGACATTGAAGATTTTTATAGCAGGCTTAAAAGCCGCAGCGTAAGTGAGGAGGAGTACAGCCACGCGCAAGCAGTGTGGAATGCCCTGGGTTGTCAAACCTTAAAAGACTACATGCGCGCATACCTTCTAGTAGATGTAGGGTTGCTTGCTGACATTCTACAGAAATGGCGAAGCGTGTTGCATGAAACATATGGATTAGATATAACACATTATGTCTCTCCCCGGATACGCTTTCGACAGCTTCTTAAAATCAACAGAAGCCAAAATAGAACAGCCGAGCGATCCAGATTTGTATCTCTTGTAAGAGACAATGTAAGAGGAGGCTTTACTACAGTAGTCCAACCACAGGCAGTTGCAAATAACCATCACATTAATCCTGATTTCAACCCCGAACGAGACACCCCAACACACATTGTCTATTTAGATAAGAATAGTCTGTATCCTACAGTAATGTGAAGGCCGCTTCCTGAGAGAAAAAAAAATATCGGTAGAAGAAAGAAAGAAGTGGTTAAGAACTCATGACATAGCAAATGTGGAGACGAGTGGAAGCGTGGGGTACTGGTTTCGCTGCGACTTACACCCAATTGAGCCCGATGTGGCTAGGTCAACGGATGAGTTTCCCTTACACATCCACCACATGGACATAGGTAGCGAGCAACACCTGTCTGAACACAGCAAGGCATTTATGGCGAAAACAGGATGGCAACTCCCTAGGGTGACGCGAAAGCTTGTTGGATCGCATTGCGCTCAGAATGGTGTCCCCACCACGCTACCCATGTTGCAGTTTTACTTGGGAATGGGAGGTAAAAATGCAGAAATCCGCGATATCTATCAGTTTACCCAATCCACATTTCTTAAAGAGTGTATGGAGGGTAACATCAAAGCACGACGCGAGGCCAGCAGTAAAATCCTACAGAAAGCCTATAAAGTCATTTCAAATAGTATATTTGGTCGAACCCTTATGGATCCAGTCAAATATAGCATAAATACAGACATTGTAACCTCCAAGCCAGCACTACGGCGCAGGTTACGAGACCCATTATTCAAGAGACTCATACCTTTTAGTAACGACAGAGTCCTTGTTGTTCGAGGAAGGAAGAACATTCGCATCAACCAACCAAATTACATTGGTTATCAGATTTTGGAGCTTTCTATGGTTGAAATGTACGACTTCTATTACCACATAATTCGAAAAGCCTGTGGCGCAGAGAATGTCTCATATATTTACGGCGACACAGATTCGGCCGCCATATGCGTCTCTAACTTCCAAGACATTAGTGAATTTTATTCGCTTCCACTCATAAAATCCATAATGGATTTTAGTAACTTCCCCACCACCCACCCCGCCTATGACACTTCCAAGAAAGGTCAAGCGGGGTATGTCAAGTCAGAAGTGGGCGCGGGCCATATAAAGGAAGTGCTTTGCCTGAAACCTAAGATGTACTCTATCAAATTGCATGATCCCTCAAGCGGCGAGGATGCAGAAATAAAAAAAAGCTAAAGGGGTACCTCACTATAGTTTGAGAAACTATAATCATGAAAAATACAGACAGGTACTGCAAGGGGCGGGGGTGGATAAGGCACGCCTCTATAGCATCCGCACCCTGAAAGGTCAGGTATGCACTACCTCCATTGAGAAGGCGACTTTAAGCGCATTAGACAACAAAAGAGTGCATCTGCTCTCTGATGTCAGCATGCCGGGTAATCCTTCTCGTGTTTTTACGAGAGCTTATGGCCACCCTGATTTACCTGAGAATCTGCGTCAAATGCGGAGGACATCTCAATCTGCTTCTACTAGTTGCGCCACTACTGCCACTACTGCTAGTACTACTACTACTAGTACTACTCATAATGTTGTCGGGGATACTTTAAGTGAAAGTGGTGATGAGGGTGTGTATAGTCATGGAACTAGACCAGTGGCGTGTAATCTATGGATAAAAAGATATAGGAAATACAACGTAGATAACGTTAATCGATCAAACAAAAGAAAGAGGAGAGAAACCAATGTCTTCCCATCGCGCCAGCTACCAGCAGCGTCAACATCATTTCCACGGTCGCCTTTATCCTCACCCTCCCCACCCCCGAGAATGGCATGGAGATTCCCTCCCCGACCGGGCTGGGTTTCAGACAAAGGAGCTCACGCGAGTGGCTGTAACGGCGACAGAGCTCGCGCTAAAAGCAATCATTGATCTGTTACTTAAAAGCTAAAGCCTAAACCATAACAAGCTCAGGCTTTCTAAGGTTGAAATGTACGACTTCTAACTTAAACGTAAAGGTGCAAAATCGATGGTAATGGCAATGAAGACATTGCTAGAGGAAGACGCTGCTTTCAGTGGGATCTCTAGGCTCTGTGTTGACCGAGGCAAAGAGTTCTATAATCGCCTATCAAACCTATTTGCAAAGTAAAGACATAAAAATGTACAGCGTTTACTCCCAAGAGATAAAAAGCAGCCTTGCTGAGCGATTTATCAGAACTCTGAAAGGTCGAATATATAGGTATATGACAGCTCACAATAAACTCGAGTATATTTCCATCTTGCAGAAGGTACTCAAGAGCTATAACCGCACGCCTCACGCACGTCTAGGAAAACCCCCAGCCGAAGTACATGCTATGAAGGACCCGCGAGGAATCATTCGTCAGTTTAAGAAAATGCATAATTATAAAAAAACAGAGAAAAGCGTCAAGGTAAAACCAGTCGTGTGCTCAACATCGGGGACTACGTTCGACTCGTGGGCGCGGATAAAGCTTCTAAATTTTACCGAGGCTTTCATATCCAAAACACAGAAGAAATATTTAAAATTGCAAGCGTGGATTATCGACAATCCCCATTGGGTTATACCTTGCAAGATTTATCCAATCAACCCATCCAAGGCTTGTTTTACAAAGAGGAGCTTATCAAAGTTCAGCTACCGGACGTTTTCCCCATCATCATAAAAAATCGAGAGTGGTGAACGGTCGCAAACAATTTTTTGTATCTTGGTTGGGTTATGATCCGAGTCAAGACTGTTGGATAGACGCTCAAGATATTTCCTAATGACCTCGAATTCACCAACAAGAAGAAAAAAAAAGCACCTCCCCTCGCCTTTGTTCACAAGGAAGTTGTTTTGTTGTTGGCTAAACTCTCCCCCGACAAGCGGAAAAAAGTAATTGCGGTGTTGAACAAGAAACATATAGATTGCTTGTCAGAAGTGTTTCTAAATTTCCTAAAAACTAATCTTACGCGAAATACAAAGATTGTGAAATCCCTGAACAAATATAAAAAACACATAAGGAAACTCCCCAACAAGGGGGTAAGTACACTAAAAAAAAAAAAACTACTGCGAACACAGCGGGGCGGTGCTATACTCTCTGTGCTGTTACCTCTGGCAGCTAGTGTCATAACTGGTCTTTTAGCAAAATGAAGGAATATTGTCTCATCCCGAAATCAACAGCAGAACAATTTTATTCAAGTCTTCTACGGGGAGCCGTAACATAAAACGAAACAGAGAGACGGACGAGGAAAAAAAAGAAAAGAGAGTGCGGAAACCGTTGTCGGGTTCGACGGTCAAGGCGTCAACTGCATTAAAAAAATATAAAGAGACGCGCGCTGCAAGATGTATTAACCCAAAACAACCACCCGCCATCTATAGCGGCCATAGGTCCTCGCACGACGTTCCCCACAAATACTATCGATTCGAAACCTGCCATAGATAACAGGATTGATGTTGGAATGAAAGCAACTCAAAGGGATTATGCCAAAGCTTTCTTAGCTCTCATGAAACATACTC
Organism: Eriocheir sinensis; assembly: GCF_024679095.1. Classification (NCBI taxonomy): domain Eukaryota; kingdom Metazoa; phylum Arthropoda; class Malacostraca; order Decapoda; family Varunidae; genus Eriocheir; species Eriocheir sinensis. The sequence goes on along the minus strand of NW_026112316.1, from coordinate 24,011 downwards.
CAGGAATTACATGGGATACAAATGGAAATCTTTTGAGCCCCATTAATAATTTTAACGTCATTGATATATTGCAAACCTTAAGTGACGTCAACAGCAAATTAGGTTTCAAAGCTGATGATATACCATTTATTAAAATGCTTTTCCACAACACAAACTTAGATCCCTCATTTATACGCAATAATAAGGCAAGGAAGCAACTGTTTGGAGGAGGAGGAGGAGGTGGGGGAGGAAGAAGAAGTGCCTCAATTTGGGCAAAGCCACGCCCCACGCCTTCTTTCTCCGCCCCCGCGCGGATGCCGGGTATGACGTGGGGGAATTATCGCGTATAAAAAGGATTTTGTTTTGGGGTGGGATATAGACACTTGTGTGACCTCGCGGGACAGGGAGACACTAGGCGTGAGTAAGAGCGAGAATTAATATATATTTTTTCTATAAACATGTCAGACTATCCCATTATTCCTGTGAAGGGGCGAATGGCCGATCGCCAGTTCATTGGCGACAGTGTGTGTTTAGTAGCCACCATCAACGCCAGCAGTTTTAAACTTAGCGGTATAGCCAAGGACTTGGCTGAAGTGTATGGCTATGCTAATCTCTTTGAAAATCGGAAACAACTTTATAATTTGAACAGAGTCGTTTGGAGTGACAGACCGAATGTGGGGTCGCTGGTAGTGAAGGAACCACCCACGGAATCAAATTATCCCATTGTGGTGGGTATGCTGACTCAATTTTGTCAGGGTGAATCTGTAGAATATAATGACGTGTCAAGATATTTTATTGAAACCAGCAGAGATATGCATTATGTGAACGGTTTAATGTCGGACACCAAGCAAAGCAGACGCGATAATTTTAAATGTTGCCTCAGTGAGCTAGGTGATTATGTAAAGCAGAAAAAAAACATTCGAAAAGTCATTTTTCCTACTGGCGTAGGACGAAGGGGAAAGATGGATCATGAATGGAACGTGGCCTACTTGAAGGAGCTAAGATCTTTTGCCCACCAACTAGATTTGAATAACGTTAAGGTAATGCTCTTGGGGCAGGAAGAGGGACGAAGAATCTCCCGCGAAAGCCTCAACTGCCGGGGATGGGCGACAGACACAAACCACTGTGTAGCTATAAAATGACGTTTTATATTTTTTTTAACTAGTGGTCATGCAGTCATCGTCGCGAAAAGTGTTTCTTCCGCCTACGGAGGGTGAATTTTCAAGTCTTTTGAGTAGCTTTCCACATCAGGTGGGGGGTGGTTTTGGCAATATTCGAACTGTGCATTTCGCCCATCCTGCAAGACTACATCAAAGAGGTGGCGGTATTTTTAGTACGCTCGCAAACCTAGCCAAGAGTGTAATGCCCTTTCTATTCAGAACCGTTAAGCCCTCAGCGCTTAAGTTTACTCAAGATGTTATCCAGGATGTGAGCAGTGGACAAAGAAGTGTGAGAGGCGCTTTAAAGAAAAGAGGTATTGAAGCCTTAAGTGACGTAGGTGCTAGAATTATTAAAGGAGGAAAAAAAAGAAGTTACTTCGCGAAACAAGAAGAAATAAAAAATAAAAGGAAAAGTGGTTGCAAGAGAAAGAACAGAGATGTGTTTGATATAATTTAGTAATGTGGAGGTGAGGTGGACACTCATGAAAAAAAAAGGGGGGTGGAAACATTCTGACCTGCGCGCGCGCGTGGGCTTGCCATTTTTTTTTAGCGAGTGGTCTCTTATCAAGTTAACACGTCGCCCGCTCCCGCGACCAGTGTCTCCATTAGTATATAGCGGGCGACGAAAGCGACAACAGCATGGCCTCCGCCGCTCCCTCCGTTCCGATTTCTGATTATGCGCTCAGTGTGGTTGACGAATTCCCTAGAATCAACAGACAACGCCAGGTTGAGAGCTCTATTGCGTCTAAAACTCTTGTCGACATTTTACCTGTAAATTTGTCCAGCCACGCCCGGTTAAAAGATAAGTACCTAGAGTTCCGCGTGCCGGGGGTGAAGGGGGCATTTATCGATCTTGCTAAATTAATTCTTGAGTTGAAATTAAGTGTCACTGAAGCTGATGGACAAACAAAAGTCGAGGAGGCTGTCAATGTCGAATTCTGCAATGGCACTGCTAATACCATGTTCAAATCAATTCAGGTGTATGTAGGCGATCAAATGGTTGAAAGTAACCCATACTTTAATCACTGGTCATTCCTAAAAATGCTCACCACCTTCTCCACGTTAAAACTCAAATCATTCGGAGAAATAGGAAACCTCCTCAAAGATAACAGGTCGGGTGGAGCAGGCGTAGCTGAAACCTATTAAGCCGCATTCTTCACTAGCATTGTGAGCAAATACAAGAGACATTTAAAAGATATCAAAAATCACGGTCTTCATCTCACCTTCCCATTAATGTCGGACATTACTTCTTGTGATCAGTATTTATGCGACGACATCCCATTGAGAATAAGGCTTGAGTTAGCTAACGAAGCTTGGTATTTGAACACTGACGGCGATGAGAGTGCTGTGCGTGCCCATATTGATTTTGCTAAACTTTGGGTCACCAGACTCCAACCCTATCCGTCAGCATTGCTTGCATTAAATAAAGAATTAGAGACAGGAAAAATAACGCGTACAATATTTAACACAGACGTTATATAAATCTCTGGTTCTCGGCAAACAGCAGACAAGTATTGTCTGTGACCAACCGTGGGGAAATGTCATTCCAGAGCGTTTATATATCGTTATGGCTGACATGAGGGCCTTTTCGGGTGTATATAATAAAAATGACTTGTATTTCAAGAATGCTGATTTGTCTGAACTAACAGTCTCTGTCAATGGTATGAATATGTATAAAAATACGGTTTCTTTTCCCCACGAGTGTACGCGAGTCTATTGTGATATTTTAGATAGTTTAGGAGTAGAAAATGACACATTGCTTGATTACGATAGCTTTAGGAAAGGAAGGACAGTGTTTGTTTTTAGTTTGTTACCGGAAGACATACGAAGCACAGTGCCTTTTGAACACAGTGGAAACTTACGCATAAGTCTTCAGCTTAAAAAAGGCTTGGATGAAAATTTAGTAATTATCTGTTTTGGGGATACAAAGGGAGTGTTGTCAATCAACTCGGAGAGGCACGTGTCTTGCGATACTAGAGCATAATGAATAATCAACAAATTATGAAAGCTCTGCAAGGAAGACTTTATCACAATAATATATATTTCTTAGGCTGTCTTCCCGCTGACGATGTAGCGAAATTAAATCTAAGGAGTGAGTCAGACAAGCCCATTGTCTTTATTGCTAATGTGTTAGGCGCGTCGCAAGCTTCGAAAATGGGTCACTGGGTGGTGTTCTATGTTAGTGACAAGTGTATATATTTCTTCGACACATACGCCCTGACCCCATCATTATATTCTAAGTACTTTCGAAGTTTCTTAAATAAGCATAAAGATTATCCTGTTTTTAAATTTGCTGCAAGATTACAGTCGGACAAAACTCTGGTGTGTGGCGTGTATTGCATTCAATTCGTATACTTATGTAATAAAATAGGCTTAGAGAGGACTAGTCAGTTTTTGAAAGATAATTATGATTTAGGAATTTTTTTGAAGAATGACAGAAAGGTGTTAACATATGCTCATAGAATGTTTAAAATGCCCCCATGTATAAAAACATTTTGTCAATCTAGTCAAGGACTGACTTACAAGCATTGTATTTCTAAGATATGTGGCTAACTTATTAAATGTTACATGATAATAATGTGTATGTGTGTGTAAAAAATGTAGAGAAGTAGCATGTGGCTTATTCATTTATGGCGTGTGTGTGTTTGTGTGTGCAATTATATGTAGTTATTAAGAACAGGATTGTTTTTTTTTTTTTTTTCGTGCGACGTGACCGGGTGGGTGTGAGTTTGTTCACGCTTTCCTATGTGTAAAAAATGTAGAGAAGTAGCATGTAGCTTATTCATTTATGGCGTGTGTGTGTGCAATTATATGTAGTTATTAAGAACTGGATTCTGTTTTTTTTTTTTTTCGTGCGACGTGACCGGGTGGGTGTGAGTTTGTTCACGCTTTCCTATTGTTCGGAAGAAGAATGGCTTGTGGTTTTGGGCATGTGCGCGCGTGTTTGCATACATGTGTGGGCGTGTCCCCTATAACCTGGGGTAGCCTCGGCAAAAGAAAAGGCTTGTGGTAGTGTGCGCATATGCCCCAAATAACCCCGGGTAGCTTAGTCAGTCCCCTAACGTTGCGAGAGGAGCATCATGGAGGATGTCTTCGCCGTCATGAACTTACAACAACAACAGCCCCACGCTGCCGCTGCAACTCTTCATGCTGACGATGTTGACGATCAGATAATGGGTCAAGCCGCATTAGAAGTTGAAGCCATGGATAACACATCCCAAGCTGAAGCCGTGGATAACACATCACATCCCAGAAATGGAGGTGAGATATCCGCCTCTTGTATTTTTTTTTTCTGCGCGCACAAGCGCTGGTGTGTGTGTGTGTGTGTGTGTGTGTGTGTGTGTGTGTGTGTGTGTGTGTGTGTGTGTGTATTTCTTATTCGTTGTGTTTAAAAAATATATTTATTTCTTGTCATTTCAGCGGATGTTGGTGGTGGTGAGGTGGGGGATGTTCCAGAAACTCCCAAGTCTACCGGTGAACACATCACGGGCGAGTCATTGGGCAACAACAACAACCGCGGCGCGTTGGGAGGTGTCGGTAAAATGGGGCGGCGCGTGCTGAGAGAGGGGCTTCTGCGACTTCTGAAGGATGTGATACCTCCATTACCAGTGTCTCATCTGAAGAACGACCCACCGGCCAGCGTAACGCATAGTAAGTATTTTGTATTCTTACAAGAGAGAGAGAGAGAGAGAGAGAGAGAGAGAGATTGATTTTTTTTTTTTTTTTGTCTAATAATGTTTCTCTATCTTTTCATAAGTCCACGGCAACAACAACAGACACGCTTCGGTGATGGTGTGTCTCGACTCTCCGTCGGGCGCTGAATCGCGAGAGCGGCGGCGAAGTCGTCTGCAGCAAAAAGATCATGAAATGCGTCAATCACGACTGGAAAAAAAAATGCGGCATATGGCGGAAGTGTTGCGGCAGCTCCAGCAGCAGGGGCGTAGCGAGCAGCAGGAGACGCACCAGAGACGACAAGATCGCGACCGGGGACAAGAACGGCGGCGAAGAATGACAAAGAATAATTTGCCGAAGCAGCAAGAACACCGGGACCCAAGACTGTATAGAAGAAGAGCCTCCACAAAGTTGGGAGAAAAAAACTTCAGGTGGCCAAACGTGAGGCGGGTCTCTTCTCCTCGGCAGCGGCGTACGGTCGGGGAAAACCAATGAAAAAAAAATCTCTGTGACCAAGAAACTCGTCTTTGAAGACCCACCAGCGCAGCGTGTAGCAACTGCGGCCGCTGAAGAAAATCTCGCGCCACAACTGGGCCCTTCCAATGCGGCTCGTGCGGACGAAACAAATGAAAGCTTCTCAAGCACTGTCCTTCCTTCAGCTTTCAATTCTTTGAATTTTTCTCATAGCATGGACGTGAATAATATTATAAATGTTCTTGATGAGAGTCCTATATTTAGTGATTAACAATATTTTTTTTTATATATGTACTCGCTCTGTGTGTAATATTTTTTATATATATGTACTTGTATTGTATTTTTTTTCTTCACTTGTATATGTACTCGTGTTGTCATCTTTTATGGGCTGTCTTTGGGCATGTACGACATAAGTTTGTAATATGTCTCTTTCAATTAGGATTTATTTTGGGGGAGGGAAAAAAAGGGGGTTGGGTGGGTGGGTTTCCATTGTATTTCTTTGAGCCTGTACGGTGTGAGTTTGTAATATGTCTTTCTTTATGGCGACTGTGTGTTTTTGTTTTTAGGCTTAGCATGTATTTAGTCTGGATTAAGAAAGAACAAATTAGCCTGGATTAAGAAAGAACAAATAAAATAGACTAGATTAATGTAATATAATAACTTATCATACCATTTTTTCCACTATATTTCAATAAAAATGTATAAAATCTACTTTTCCCGTTCCTACTCCCTCACTGAAAAGACAATCGATATAACTCCAGTCAATATGAAAATCAACAGTAACACACACACACACACACACACACACACACACACACACACACACACACACACACACATATGCTGGCAAACTGAAAAATCAATAGCGGGTAGAGGGAGAGGGCGGGGTAATGGTACCCTTATACTGGCCATCAAGTCACCGCTCGCGAGGGGTGGGGTATAGAGGGGGACACGCACACCCATGCTGGCAAACTGGAAAAAAAAATCAATAGCGAGAGGGGAAGAGGGAGAGGGAGGGGTAATGGTAGCCACAGGCCTCCGCCCAACAAGTCACCGCTCGCGAGGGGTGGGGTATAGAGGGGGACACGCACACCCATGCTGGCAAACTGAAAAAAAATCAATAGCGGGAGGGGAAGAGGGAGAGGGAGGGGGAATGGTAGCCACAGGCCTCCGCCCAACAAGTCACCGCTCGCGCTAACCGATCCCCGGCAGGAGGGTGACGCCCCGACACGGTGCGAAAGGACGCCCCTAACCAATCCCCGGCAGGAGGTGACGCCCCGGAACGGTGCGAAAGGACGCCCCTAGCCGATCCCCCGGCACTGGGGCGAAAGGACGCCCCGGCACGGTGCGAAAGGACGCCCCTAACCGATCCCCCGAACAAGTCACCGCTCGCGCTAACCGATCCCCGGCAGGATGGTGACGCCCCGGCACGGCGCGAAAGGACGCCCCTAACCAATCCCCGGCAGGAGGATGACGCTCCGGCACGGTCAGGCCTCCGGGGGGTAGGGGGAGACACGGTGGCGTGGGCACGCCGGAAGGTGGTGGGGGTTTGGAGGGGGAGGGGGGGGGGGGAGGATGGTCAATTTGGGTAGCTTTTGACCACTACCCAGTTGGGTAGTGGGGAGGTCCCCTCGGCGGCTGGCTGGCTGGCTGGCAGCCCGGCTGGCTGCCCCGGCCGACAAATTGAACGTATAAAATTTTTCGACGTAATTTCTGGCGCTAATTCTTGATCATGCTTGCGAATTTTTTTAGTCCCGTCACTGTCACCTTCCCCTACTACTATTTATATATATATATATATATATATATATATATATATATATATATATATATATATATATATATATATATATATATATATATATATATATATATATATATATATATATATATATATATATATATATATATATATATATATATATATATATATATATATATATATATATATATATATATATATATATATATATATATATATATATATATATATATATATATATATATATATATATATATATATATATATATATATATATATATATATATATATATATATATATATATATATATATATATATATATATAGATATATATAAATATACAGCCTGTACCTAAGAAGGGTGACCGCTCCAATCCCTCAAACTACCGTCCTATTGCTTTACTTTCTTGTCTATCTAAAGCTTTTGAATCAATCCTTAACTGGAAGGTAAGTTTGCTGAAGTTCTTATCATGTATCTTATGTTGTACTGTGGAAGTTAGTTGTAATAACTGCATAAGATTGGCTGTAACTAGTGAAATAACTCATTCACAACTCGATGACCTAGCTACTTTACATTTCTCGTTTTTTTTTTTACTTAAATTCTCACATTCTTTTCCTAATACTGTAATAATATATGTGTCAATGGCAAATTCGTTGTCATAATATTTAGTAATATAGTAGCCTACAGCATATTGTAAATGCATACTTTTTTTATTAATTTCCGGAACGTGTCCGTGGGCATTTGAGTAGGCAGACCCTACTGCATAGTGTAGGTGCAATTTTTTTTTTTTTTATGAGTAAGCATAGCCTACTGCATAGTGTAAATGCATAAAGCTTTTTTTATTAATTTCCAGAACGTGTCTGTGGGCATAGGAGTAGGCATAGCCTACTGCATAGTGTAGGTGCATAATGTTTTTTTTTTTTATGAGTAAGCATAGCCTACTGCATAGAGTAACTGCACACAACATACTTATGCCAATAATTTACAGGATAGTTTCAGCTAACAGCTCCAAAAAAAAGTGACAATTTTATACGGACTAATTAATAATTTAGATTTTTCTTTTTTTCAAGTACCTACATGTAGCCTACTGTCAATGACTAGGATTTCTGTGTTCAAATTATGCGCCGGAGGACCAAAAAAAGTTCAGGTAGTGGAATAATTACGAATGATCTGCAGTTACATAACGGTTGTTGTATAGTTCATGCGCCATTTCTGGCAAAGTTAACATTAACTATGGGAAAGATAATTGAACCAGAATAATAAGGATATGGTAAATTAGAAGGGAGCTGTATAGCTGATATATCATCATATTTAATATAAATTTAAATGGTTTGATATATATGTATATTGCACGATAAATGTATGTCTGGGAACAAATTTAGTTGAAGTTGTAATGACAACTACCACAAACTATTACAGATGTCTATAATTTTTTTTAAGACCATTATATTTTACTGCTGTAATTTAATCATTCATAAATTCAAAGTGGACAATGAAGTTTCATTATCGCCAGTAATAGATATATTAGGTGACTGATAATTATACTCTTCAAGATTCGTACTTAGTTTGAATTACATGTGACATGCAAAAGTGATTTGCAACATGGTATAATTTATCATGGAAATTTATTTTTTATTGATTTAGTTAAGTAACCTTAGTATACTATATTTATAATTATAATTTCAGTCGGTGCAGTACATTTATTTATTATGACCCTATGTATACGTGGTGCTGTAGTATATATATATATATATATATATATATATATATATATATATATATATATATATATATATATATATATATATATATATATATATATATATATATATAAGCCAGTGCGGCTTGTGGTAAAAGTGAAGGGGGAAGTGTGTGAGTGGGGCTGGGGCTAGCATACTATATGATCGGCATATGGGAGGCAAAGTTCGGCATATGGGACACATATGACCGGTATACTACGACGGGCCTCCGTAAAAACGATGAGCAAAAGGACATCGGGCCGACAGAGTTTTGCACTGTCGGGCCGCCGCAACAACACACGTCGGCCCGCTGGAGGGCCGACGTACTTGTGTTTGCTGGGTTGTCATCTTTAGTAACGTGACCGGGCTCAGTCCCAATTCTTACTTAAACGACGCATCCTTGTCATCTTAAGTAACGTGAACGGGCTTAGTCCGAATTTTTACTTGACCGACGCGTCCTTCTCGTCTTATGTAACGTGAACGTGCTCAGTCCGAATTCATATGTGACCGACGCGTCCTTGCCATCTTAAGTAACGTGAACGTGCTCGGTCCGAATTCTTACGTAACCGATGCGTTCTTGTCATCTTAAGTAACGTAAACGGGCTCAATTCGAATTCGTACTTAACCGATACGTCCTACTTGTCATCGTCTTGGAACGGACTTTTTTTACTTCTATTGTTGCCAGCGTAGAAGTGCATTTCACAGCAGCCTCCCGACACAGGCTGGTCCAACAGGGTTTAAGTGGATGCCATCACCAAGGAACAAGTCTGAATCGTAGTAATAACTGTTCCACAAGTTAGCGAACTGGACGTTTTCTTGTGAGCAAAGAGACTGAAGTCTGTTGTTTGTGCTGAAGGCCTTACTGTAAAAGCTAGGTTCGGTACCGACCCTCGGGAGGATTCCTGAGATTATGATGTTACTGACATCCGTTTTACGTTTATACTGCTTGATCATCCGGCGGTATTTCTCAAGCAGTTCCTCAGAACGTGTTGTCTTTACGTCATTTGTCCCCGCGTGAATGACAAAGAGGGTGTTTCGATCGGCATTTCTTGTGTCATCATCGCACGCTGCGGTAATGTCATCCAGTCTGGTACCTGGATAGCTGTAACGTTTTCTGCGGCCGTTTGATGAACGACCACAGAACTCAACCAGCTGGCCACGCACCATGGAGTCCCCAACTAGGCGAGTCTCAAACTCATCCTCCATGGTGTCTGCCAGCACCTGGAACTTATTGAAGGTAGTGGGGGTCAGTAAATCCTTGGTTGCCTGCTTCGGTTTGGCTCCATTCCTTACAGGTTGGAACCCGACATCCTGTGAAGCAGGAAAAGAAGCGTTAAGTGGGGCAGGCTGGAAGTTGTCCTGTGAGGCAGGCTGATAGTTAGTCAGTGAAGCAGGCTGGGGGTTAGCCTGTGAGACAGGCTGGGGTTCAGCCTGTAAGGCAGGCTGGGGGTTAGCCTGTGAGGCAGGCTGGGGGTTAGCCTGTGGTGCAGGTTGGGGGTTAGCCTGTGGTGCAGGTTGGGGGTTAGCCTGTGAGGCAGGCTGGGAGTCAACCTGTGAGCAAGTAACACGTCCTCCCGTGAAGCAGGAGATTCGTCTGGAGAGGGCACAGTCTCGGTGGAGGGCCTCTCCACCATCGATGGTGTAGTCACTGCCACATTGCTTGCAACAAATTCCTGAAGGGCTTCCAATTTCGTTTCAAGATTGTTATGTTTGACTTTCCATTCAGTCACAGCCTTCTGAAGCTGTAATCTTTGAACGCAGAGGCGGCAAGTTTTACTCAGCTGAAAGTACTGAGCTGCAAATCGTCCGGGACAGACGTCACACTTAAGGTTCGAAGGCATTGTTAGAAATTTAAGCGAGTTAACAGTTTGGGCAACTATTAAAAGCGCTTTCGAAATAACTTAAAGTGTGACCATAAATTGAGTTAGATCAAAATTGTGCATGGAAATTAGATACATCTGTGTTAGATGCCTCCAACACTGGGAGTTCCCAGTGAGGATGTTGCTTTGCCGCCAACAACACTGTGAACGGTACGTAAGTCGTTTGCGAACGATTCGGTACGGCACATCAGCATCTGGGTGTTCTCTATTAGGGGGGAGAGAGCCTGAACCTGTTTGTCGAGGCACTCCCGTGTTCCCTCTGCACGGGTCCATCTTCTAGCCCCGCCAGTGAACGAGCGGGGAGCGAATCTCTCGAAAATTCAATGGTGACCATCCCGATGCAGGCCATACGCGGTATCGTTGGTCATCCAGCCGGGATTCTGCCTTAGAGGCTTTCAGGTATAATCCCACGGACGTAGTCTCGCTCCACTGGCCGATCGACCAAGAGCGGAACCATATGTCCGGACCTGCTGTTCCTCTCGTACTGAGCAGGACTGCTGTATCAACGACACAACTGCCAAAAGTAGGGTTAAACTAACCTGTCTCGCGACGGTCTAAACCCAGCTCACGTTCCCACGATCCAACGCTTGGTGAATTCTGCTTCACAATGATAGGAAGAGCTGACATCGAAGGATCAAAAAGCGACGTCGCTATGAACGCTTGGCCGCCACAAGCCAGTTATCACTGTGGTAATTTTTCTGACACCTCTTGCTTAAAAATCATTAAGTCAAAAGGATCGATAGGCCCTACTTTCGCAGTCCGTATTCGTACTGAAAATCAGGATCAAGCCAGCATTTGCCCTTTTGCTCTACGCGAGGTTTCTGTCCACGCTGAGCTGGCCTTAGGACACCTGCGTTATCGTTTGACAGATGTACCGCCCCAGTCAAACTCCCCACCTGATAATGTCCTCGGAGCGGATCGCGGCGGGCGCGAACGCCCGATCAGGCTAACGCAAGGCCGAAACCAAGCGCGCCCTCCCTTCCGCCGCTTTAGGCTAGAAACAGGAGGCAATCCCACGTGGGGAAGCTCCGATTCCGTCTCACCGAGTAAGTAAAGAAACGATCAGAGTAGTGGTATTTCATTGTCGGCCGCACAGAGCAAGCCCCTGATGTGATGACCTCCCACTTATGCTACACCTCTGATGTCTCTACAAAATCAGACTAGAGTCAAGCTCAACAGGGTCTTCTTTCCCCGCTGTTAGGCTCAGGCCCGTTCCCCTGCCTGTGGGTTCGCTAGATAGTAGATAGGGACAGTGGGAATCTCGTTAATTCATTCATGCGCGTCACTAATTAGATGACGAGGCATTTGTCTATTTTTTTTTTTTTTTTACTCTATGTGCAAAGTATTTTACTTATTACAAGAAGTTCTTATTTTACGTTATCTTTTAATTTTATTTTATTGCCACTAAGATCTGCAGGTCTGTTTTCCGGAGCCAGAGCGCTTCCCAGATGTTAACGGTTGGGAGGGCTAGGATCCCCCTCCAGCTAGATGTAATGGAGGAAAATACTGGAGGGAACCCTGTTTCGGCCTGGACCCACCGCCTGATGTCAGGAACATCATAATGGCGGTTTTTCTAAGGTGGGCTGTGTACAGATCCCCTGCAACCGCACCAGCGACCACCTGTACATCAAGCACCACCGAGCCCAGGCCTTGGCGGGTGGCTATGATGTCAGGGATGCGGACCCTGACAACAATTGGTATGGCCGGTTTCCTTTTTAACAGCAAAGCCCGCATCCTCAAGCCTACCCGCAACATAGTCAAGTATGCGGTCGTGTCGACGTGTACGAGCAACCTGGACTGCAGCGCATCGCTGCATGATGTGGCCCAGGCTCTCCGGGCGTCTGCGGCAGAGGTCGCAGTTTATATCATCCACCCGCCTCCCCCTCGCAGAACGGGTCTTCGTGACGAGCAGGTTACCACGCAGCTTAACCGCTCGACAGAAGTCACCCCCTTTGAGGAGAAGGGTGCCGTCGTTTATCCATTTTGATGAGGCAGGGGTCTCTGAGGCTCCGCGTAGCCCCGAGCCATCCACTGCCTCATAGAGCTGCCTGGACCACCGGCTACTTTCAGCTGTCTTCCTCGAGCGTGGTGGACTGCTCGGAGGATTTGTCCCCCCGCCGGCTCCCACGGCGTGCTTCACCACCGGGTCCTCGGAAACCCTCAGACGTTGGAGGAGATCCTCCTTCAGTCGAGGGACCCGTGTGATCAGGCTAGGTATGCCCAGTCCCCCATCCACTACTGCCGCATGGAAATACCCAAGGGGCGTATCCATCGGCAGGTGGAGGCAGGACCGGGTAAACCGCCTGATGGCCCGGTCGATTCGGCCTAGCTGGCCGGCCGTAGCCGCCATGTTTACCAGCGGGTAGAGCACCTGAGGTACTATGATGTTCACTAAGCCCCAGAACTTCTGCTGGGGCTTTGCCGGTGCTCTCAATAGCCTACCAAGCTTCCGCACAAGATCTTCGTGTGCCTGGTACGCCGTTGCTCCTCCGCCGGCGCCATTCTGGACACCCAGGTACTTATAAAATTCCCCGGGTGCCAATGCTTGGATAGGCCTCCCCAAGATGGTAAAGGGGGTTGTATCTTGGGCCCATGTTTTCTTTTTCTTGTTGGCTGCAATGCCTAGCGTGGCGCACTTGCCCAAGCCCACTTCAAGGCCCTGAAGCGCTGCGGCTTCCGCAAGGTTATTTAATAAAGCTTGCAGGCCCGAGCGGGTCGAGGACAGTAGCGCCACGTCATCGGCAAAGGCGAGGTACCCGATCTTATTGGTACCTGCCTGTACCCCGATGCTGTTGGGGAGTGCAGCCAGGGCCCAGTCCAGGCAGATATTAAACAAGTAGGGGGAGAGGGGGTCCCCCTGCAGGACGCCCCTGGTGATGTTAGTGGGGTCGCCTGCATCAATTTTGGTGGCAGCGTTTCCGTACATCTGGCCGACGTACTCAGTGAGTCTAGATGGAAAACCCCACCTCCTGCACGCTGCCAGCTGGGATGAGTGACCCACTGTGTCAAACGCCTTTTTAAAATCTACCCACGCAACATACAGGTTTGAGGGGGCCTGCTGCGCCGACTTAATCATCGATCGTAAGACAGCAATGTTTGTGGCGCAGCCCTCCTCCCTCTTAAAGCCCTTCTGCTGCGCGGGCAGAGGCGTATCCCGGTCCAGCCGTCTCGCTAGGATATGGTTTATGAGCCTTGTAATCAGGGGAGTAATTGTGATGGGCCGGAGATCCCCCGGTGCCGATGGAGATGGCACTTTGGGCAGCAGAATGGTTCTGCCCTTTACCCAGTCGGGGGGCAGAGCCCCGAGCCAGAGGCACCCGTTGACCACCCAGGTAAGCTTTGTTAGCCCGAGCCCCGCCAGGTCGCTAGTGAGACGACCGTCGGGGCCCGGTGCCGTTGCTTTGGGGGTGGCCTTCAGTGCCCCCTCGACCTCCTAATTACAGGAAAGACATTGAATTACTTGAGAGTACAGCGCCGCGCCACGAAGATGATACCATCACTGAGGACGAAGCCCTATGAAGAGCGACTCGAGCGACTCAACCTCTTCACGTTGGAAAAGAGACGCCTGCGGGGAGACATGATACAAGTCTTTAAGTACCTGAACAAGCTCAGCAACGTTGATCACTCCAAACTCTTCACGCTACAAACCAACCTGAGAACAAGAAACAACGGAAAAACAATTCAAGCAAAGCGATGCAATACCGACATCGGCAGGAGTTATTTCTCGAATAGAGTTGTTCGCCACTGGAACAGCCTTCCTGCAGAAGTGGTTAGCGCAGAGACCATCAACTCCTTCAAGGAACGCATTGATCGCCACTTTGCTGCATCGGGAGTGAACTGAACGTTCCCAAGAGTAGATACACAAGTGCTTTAATCCTTTCCTGCAAGCCACTCCTATGGCAAACGGATTGATTGAATCACTGAACGCAGGCAGCCTAGTAATGGGCCAACAGGCTTTCTGCTGCCTGCTAGTCCATGTTTCCATGTTTCCTCCTCCGCGACGGCGCCCATCACTGATGGGCTGACCCGTCTTACGGGATCCGGGGTCCGGCGGTCCTCTGGACTCGGCCGACTAAACAGCACCTTCCAGAAGGTTAAAGAACCCTCCGGGGGGGCCGGGGTGCTGAGAAGATCATCCCCACTCAATACTTTCTTCAGCACCCGGCCTCTGTCCCTTCGATACTGGGTTTGAAAGGCTGCATATTTTCTTCTCCTCAACCTCGATGGAGTGAGCAAGTGTATAGTTAATGGGGTTCAACTGCAATGTGTACGGTGCTGATTGATTGAAAATACGAGCACTCAGTTACGCGATATCCCTTGGAATTCCTTCAATTTTAGACATATCTACGCTACACAAGTCTGGCATGAATGTGCTTTCGGTGCTAATTAAAATACGCTACCGCAGTCATAAGATATCCCTCTGAATAGCTTCGGGAGAAAAGGAGCAATTTGTGGTGCTCAGCTCAGTCCGTATGTTGCTCACTCCAGTCCCACCACGAGAAGGCAGAACTTTCTTTTCCTGGCAAGCTTCAATCACCATCCGTTCGTTACGGAGCCACATGCGGCACTGGCGGGAAACAGGACTGGGAGAGCTGCTAGACATTGATTGACTGACTGTAGTTGCCCAGTAATACTATAACGAGTTCTAAGCCTGTTACCTGCTTGGGCAAGCTCTTTTTTTTTTTTTTTTGTACAACAAAAGAGGCAGCTCAAGGGCACACACAAAAAAAGCCCGCTGCTCGCTGCTCCTACAAAAGAAACAAAAGAGGTGTACAAAAGCAAGGTCAAATACGGGAGGTGAGATGTCCTGATACCCTCCTCTTGAAAGAGTTCAAGTCGTAGGCAGGAGGAAATACAGATGAAGGAAGATTGTTCCAGAGTTTACCAGCGTGAGGGATGAAAGAGTGAAGATGCAAGTTAACTCTTGCATAAGGGGTTTGGACAGTATAGGGATGAGCATGAGTAGAAAGTCGTGCGCAGCGGGGCCGCGGGAGAGGGGGAGGCAAGCAAGTTCAGAAGAGCAGTCAGCGTGGAAATATCGATAGAAAATAGAAAGAGAGGCAACATTGCGGCGGAATTTAAGAGGTAGAAGACTTTCAGTATGAGGAGGAGAGCTGATGAGACGAAGAGCCTTAGCCTCCACTCTGTCCAGAAGAGCTGTGTGAGTGGAGCCCCCCCACACATGAGATGCATACTCCATACGAGGGCGGACAAGGCCCCTGTATATGGACAGCAACTGTGCGGGGCAGAAGAACTGGCGGAGACGGTACAGAACGCCCAGCCTCGAGGAAGCTGATTTAGTAAGAGATGAGATATGAAGTTTCCAGTTGAGATTTTGAGTTAAGGATAGACCGAAGATGTTTAGTGTTGAGGAAGGTGATAGCTGGGTGTTGTCAAAGAATAGGGGATAGTTGTTTGGAAGATTGTGTCAAGTGGATAGGTGGAGAAACTGTGTTTTTGAGGCGTTGAAGAACACCAGGTTCCTCTTGCCCCAATCGGGAATAATAGTAAGGTCTGAGGCTAAGCGTTCTGCAGCCTCCAGCCTTGAGTCGTTAAGTTCTTGTAGGGTGGGTCTTCTATTAAAAGAAGTTGAGTAATGCAGAGTGGAATCATCGGCGTAGGAATGAGTTCGTTTTGGAAAGAAGATCATCAATGAACAGCAGAGAGTGGGAGATAGGACAGAACCCTGTGGGACACCACTTTTAATAGATTTAGGGGAAGAACAGTGACCGTCTACCACAGCAGAAATAGAACGGTCAGAAAGGAAACTGGAGATAAAGGTAGAGAGAAGGATAGAAACCGTAGGAGGGTAGTTTGGAAAGCAAAGATTTGTGCCAGACCCTATCAATAGCTTTTGATATGTCCAGCGCAATAGCAAAGGTTTCACCGAAACGGCTAAGAGAGGATGACCAAGAGTCAGTTAAGAAGGCTAGGAGATCACCAGTAGAACGCCCCTTGCGGAACCCATACTGGCGATCAGATAGAAGGTCAGAAGTGGAAAGGTGTTTTTGAATCTTCCGGTTAAGGATTGATTCAAAAGCTTTAGATAGACAAGAAAGTAAAGCTATAGGACGGTAATTTGAGGGATTGGAGCGGTCACCCTTCTTAGGCACAGGCTGTATGAAGGCATACTTCCAGCAGGAAGGAAAGGTAGATGTTGACAGGCAGAGGCGAAAGAGTTTGACGAGGCAGGGTGACAGCACGGAGGCACAGTTTTTTAAGGACAATAGGAGGCACTCCATCAGGTCCATAAGCCTTCTGAGGATTGAGGCCAGAGAGGGCATAGAAAACATCATTTTGAAGAATCTTTATAACAGGCATAAAGGAGTCAGAGGGGGGATGAGTAGGAGGATAATGCCCAGAATCGTCCAGAGTGGGGTTTTTAGAAAAAGAGTTTGAGAGAAGAGCTCAGCCTTAGAGATAGATGAGACGGCAGTGTTGCCGTCAGGACTGAGGAGTGGAGGGAAAGATGAAGTGAAGTTGGAGGATATGTTTTTGGCTAGATGCCAGAAGTCACGGGAAAAGTTAGAGAAAGCAAGCTTTTGGCATTTTCTATTAATGAAATAATTTTGGGTTAGTCGGAGAATAGATTTGGCACGACTTCGGGCAGAAATGTAAAGTTCATAATTAGCATTAGTTTGAAGGCTCTGGTACCTTTTGTGAGCGGCCTCTCTATCATTGACAGCACGAGAACAAGCGTGATTAAACCAAGGCTTTTTAGCGTGAGGAGTAGAGAAAGAACGAGGAATGTATGCCTCTATTCCAGAGACAATCACCTCTGTGATGCGCCGAGCACTCACAGAGGGGTCTCTATCCTGGAAGCAATAATCATTCCACGGGAAATCGGAAAAGTATATCCTCAGGTCGTCCCACCGAGCTGAAGCAAAATGTCAGAAGCATCGCCTCTTCGGTGGGTCCAGAGGGTGTACAGGAGCGATAGGATAGGATGCAGAAATAAGATTGTGATCGGAGGAGCCCAACGGAGAGAACAGTTTGACAGAATAAGCAGAAGGGTTTGAGGTAAGGAAGAGATCTAGAATGTTGGGCCGGTCTCCAAGACGGTCGGGAATACGTGTAGGGTGCTGGACCAACTGCTCTAGGTCGTTGAGGATAGCAAAGTTGTAGGCTTGTTCACCAGGATGGTCAGTGAAAGAAGATGAAAGCCAAAGCTGGTGGTGAACATTGAAATCTCCTAGGATGGAGATTTCAGCGAAGGGAGAGTGGGTCAAGATGTGCTCCACTTTAGAATTCAAATAGTCAAAGAATTTTGCATAGTTGGTAGAGTTAGGTGAGAGATAAACAGCACAGATGTATTTAGTAATAGAATGACAATGAAGTCTTAGCCAGATGGTAGAAAATTCAGAAGAGCCAAGGTTGTGGGCACGAGAGCAAGTGATGTCGTTGCGCACGTAGGCGCAACATCCAGCTTTGGATTGAAATTTAGGATAGAGATAGTAGGAGGGAACAGAGTAGAGATTGCTGTCAGTAGACTCAGAAACCTGTGTTTCGGTAAGGAAGAGAAGGTGAGGTTTAGAGGAGGAGAGATGATGTTTCACAGAATGAAAATTAGAGCGAAGACCGCGAATGTTGCAGAAATTGAGAAGAAAGAGGTTCGAGGAGTTATCAAGACACTTTTCGGGTCGGCAGCCAGAAGGGGAGTCCTCCCTGGGTGAATTTTATGCCCCCCCCCCCCCCCAGGCGGGGACTCCGAGGCTTGATACAGGTGCGCCATTTTGAAATTTGAATTTTGGGAAAAGGTGTATATGTTGTGTGAATGTAGTGTGGTGTGGATAAAGAGAGGATCTGTCTTTAGAGAGCATGCTGAGCTACTCTCCGGTGTTGGTGAGACAATAGGGAAACGGTTAGTGAGGACATGGAAGGGACTTTGAGGGCTTCAGCTCCTTCTCACCTCCCATATATACCTCACTGGAGTGGCTTGCGCCCGTTCGGTAGGTGTCTTCCTACCTACTCCAGCACGGAAGGTCACTCCTATGCCACAACCCGTGCCTTTTCAGCATACTTTTTTGCGGGTACCGTACCTACACTACGCAAGTGTCTAGTTAAATGTGGTTCAGCTGTAATGTGTAGGAATAGCTTCGGGAGAAAAGGAGCAATTTTGGGTGCTCAGCTCAGTCCGTGCTCCACGATCCTCACACACACAGAAACAGTGATACGCTAGCACAGATCAACACCAAGGCGGCTAGGTTCATTACAAACAATTGCACTCGAACGTCTGGATTCACAACACGAATCAAACAACTGATAAACATGGAACCTCTGCACATACGGCAGACAAGCACACAGAATTACACTTATGTACAAGATCACAAACACACAAACATACTCACACAACGCAAACAGACAACGTACTCCATAACTAGCAAACATACAAGACTTTGTACACCATCCCAACCCAATAACCGCTAATAACTCGGCTCCTAGAATCGCTAGAGCGAGGGGCATGATACGGTGCCGTGAGCTTCTAAACGCCACTGTCTGGAAGTGCGACGACCAAATCGATGGTGACCGTTCGAGGCGCTGGCGCGGAATTGCGAGATTAAGGGGTATGGCTGGTCGGCGGCTGGGCCGAGCGTAACGGTCTTCCCGCTCCTGGGCCCATGCTTATAAAGCAAAGACTCCGTCTCAGCCTCGTATTCCGAGCCCCAGGACCGGCTCCGCGTCCTAAGTCGCGTAGTTTCGAGCCGCAGAATCGGCCGTCTGTAAAGTTGGGTGTGAGATGGTTACTGGCTCAGACTCACTTAGCGTGGTCCCAGTCACCTTGACATCAAGATCAAGAACCAGCTGCAAGGTAAACATGGCAGAGGCGCGGCGTCTCCCAAGGTCTTTTCATCCTAGGCGGGACATATTGAACAGTTTAAATGACGCAGAACTTGTTAAAAGATACAGACTGAACAAGGAAGGAATTGTGTTTGTTACTGATTTAATAAGAAATGAATTAACGTCCCCAATATCAAGAAACAAGGTCGTCTCCGGGGGGACAGAGGTTATCCTAGTCAGAGGTGGTTGTTGACTCACTACTTGGGTCCTCTGCCTGGCCCACAAACTAACTACAACAGGTAAGTTATGTACAATATACACTGCATGCATGATAAAATGCTAACTTGCTTGATAATTGGCCAGACATGAGCAGAGAGCATAGACCAATGTAATGACGAGGTAATTCTCCACTTACTTAATATTTATACTATGGAGTGTCACATCTAATGGTGTACATATCACCTTAGATAAAACAGTAACTCTTCCATGCTGAGGTTGCACTTGTTAATTAATATCAGCAGTCATTATTGTGGTAGAGTTAGTTTTCACGATAATGCAATAATGTATACATTTTATGCATTACAGTGCACACAAGAGGACCAGATGCATCGTGGAGAGGGTCATCGGGCAGTGGAAGCGACGATTCCACATACTTCATGGGGAAATAAGGCTTAAGTCCCCTGCATATTTGTGCAGGATCATCGAAGTGTGTGCTTTGCTGCACATCGGTTCACCTGAGGAAGAGGATCCTGCGGGTGACGAGGCTGGTGAGGGTGCACGGCCTCTACCTGTTGTGCAGATAGCACCTGCTGCTGGACGGAGCCAGCGGGATGGTCTGCGCTAGAGGGATGCATACGTCAATCTTCATTTCAAGTAAGTGCTGTAGCTATTCATAATTCATTACAAAATAATATTTATTTATTTATTATTTTTTTACGTCTGTCTTGACGATACTGATGGGCTTGGTGGCTGGCCCAAATCCGTAATGGCACAGACTTGTGTTTTATAGTGGCACCATCTGTTCGCCTCATGCACTCCTCCGCAGATCATTATTGATCCTTTCCGGGCAGAGAATGGTCGTCTGGGAGGCTTGTGGGTACTTTTAAGCTACTCGGCGATGACATAAAATATTCAGGTGGGAGTGTTGGGATTGAACTCACGACTACCCAAATGTCGCGCCAGCACGATGACCTCTTGGCCACAGCCTCACCATAAAGTATAAACCCCATAATTTTAACATTCATAAGAAACTAGTATTAGAATACAACATTAATTTGCCTGTACTTTTCAGTGCTGGTCCTCACCCTGTCCCTGCCCAACCCTAACCATCCCCATGAGGAGAAATGGCAAGCTTCCACACATGTAAGTTGTAAAATCCACCTCCTCATAACATTATTTCTCCAGACTTACCTGAGATAGATAGAGAGAGAACTATGATCATGAATCATTTACTTTTAACCCTAGCTTTAGAAATCATATCATTGATATTTTAAACTAATTCCCACAAATTTTCCCTGCTTATGTGTTCTCTCAATTATGGCAGACACTACTGAGTCCTGCAATCTGCCTGCATTCCTGCTGCTTCAACTCAGTTTATTGTGGAGTGGTGGGGAAGTTGATGAAGCTTCTGAGTATACCAACGGCTGAAAGTGTGTACATCGTCTCCTTGCTGGTCGTCTGTTGTGATGTGCCCAAGTCATCACTGCTACAACGTTTCATTTTTCTGATGCAATTTATTTGACAATATTAACCACTTTAAACTCTGGGGGATGGGATGGATGGCTGTTTCTTGACCTTTGGGGTGATTCTACAACTTACACAAAGTCAGTGACAATCACAATTCATTCCTTATTATTATTATTATTATTATTATTATTATTTCTTATTATGCCTTATTATTTTAGTAGTTTTTCTTCATTGTTTGGTATTAAGTAAATTTTGGAACAACCACTGTTGTTCTGGTGCTGTCTCTGTCCTGTTGGCCCTTCAAACCAGTGACAAAAGAACCCATTAACCCAATACAGGGCCAGTATAACATTTACCTGAACACTG
The DNA here is from genome assembly GCF_024679095.1 of Eriocheir sinensis. NCBI lineage: Eukaryota > Metazoa > Arthropoda > Malacostraca > Decapoda > Varunidae > Eriocheir > Eriocheir sinensis. Next base: position 2,514 of record NW_026112316.1, on the reverse strand, counting down.
TTTACCGTCCCCATTTTGCCCCAGCATGTACCCGTGTAATAAACATCCTGTTTTGGGTAAGAAAAATAATCATTGTATATGATTAATATTTATTTACTCCAACATAAAAGAATGACATAGATAATTCAGGGATTAACCCTTAAAGCGCGGGCTTGTTTTATCGTGTCTGTCCTCCCACGTGGGCATATTCAGGCAAAAGCATACCTCACTTATCTTTTTATATCTTCACTTCTACTTATCTCACGTGCCTGAATGAAGTATCATCGTAAATTACATAACATACATAGCTGGAACTGCCTGAGGGTTGGTTGAGGAGGAAGCAGTGAGGGTGGTAGCTGGTGTAGGGGCTGACTGTCTGGGGCCGGGCTGCGTGGGTATTGGGTCCTCCTCCTCAAGTAACCTGCTGGTTAAGTTCAAAGTGATGCATGTTGAAAAAGTGTTAATATGTTAAAATATATTTAGAACCATAATAAATATTAATGTATACCATTATTAATTAATGACGGTACTCCATGCACTGAATTAATAAATAAAATTTAAATAAAAAAGATATGGTAACTGTTGATTTACATTTTTTTTATTCATACTCTTATACAACAAAGAAAAGCAACTAGTTTGTGGTAAGCACACTGGAAATTGACTTGGGAAACTCCAAGTGAGGGAGAAAATAATTTCAAATTGATCTCTAGATATAGTATGAAAAATAATATAAAAAAAAATTATAAATAGGTTTCACCCTAAGAATAATGAAAAAAAAAATGATGTATGCACGAACATTACTAAAATATGCTCAGCAGCAAATTTAACTCTAGGAATTCAACAACTTTGCTGTGTGACATACACTAAAAGCATGTACACTAACGCATGGCAAAAAAGAAAAAAAAATATCATTTGTGAAATTATTTTCATGGCACCTTACATATACCTTTTAGGGTTCCCGACAATCTTGGAAATGTGCAAATCTAGTACAGTCCAATTTGACAAATATGTTTTCTTCTGCCAAGTAATCATGCAACTTTGCAATTTGATAAATCCTCGCTATAAAAAACTAACTGGGGAGAAGGATGCGACATATCCAAAAATCCAAACTTTTCATATATTACAAACTTTGTTCGGTAAATGAGCTTTAAGTTCTCTTTTGATTTTCATTATTGTAACTAAAAATGTCCATTCATGACTCCAGATTAAAGGTGATTCACTAAGGGACAAGAATGAAAGTGTTTACAATAGGGCGGACAGATTCTGCCGGCCCACTAAGGAACTGCCCTGAACTCACCTGCCAAACTTTATCAGTGATTTTCCGCAGACACAGAACTGTACCAGAAAAGTTTGTTGAGTTCCGTAAAAGTGAGGGTTATATAATTTATTTCTCAGTATGTTAATAAACAAAAAAGGTAACCCGAGAAATAGCATCAACAATACGATCTTAAGTGATGAAGTAGCCCATACCTTTTATCCTTGAAGCTGACGGTCACGAGGGGAGAAGTAGGTGGCCCAACATCGAGGACGTCATCTGGCCGATCGTGGCAGGCTATCCAGCTGTGAGAGAGGAGGAGCTGGACCATCACCTGAAATTAAGATTTAATATAAGTCATTGTAGTAATGTCAACAATGTAAGTTGCATGCCTTAAAAACATAACTTTTCTTATAAGTATTTACAATTTTGTACAGGAACAAATTTAAAGCATTTTCTAGAATAATGTGGGTGACATTTATCCACATCCTTCAACTACATGCTCAACCAGAGGCAACCCCAGCCTTAAATACCACACGTACCAGACAATATTTGATAATAAATCATATGAATTACATTTCACTTACCTTTAACTTATGCAACCTCTTTACTTATAATGATTTACAGGTATTACTGTAAAGGTCTATGCTAATAGTACTCTAGTGCTCTGACGGGGGGAGGTTCAGCTTGTATGAGTTATATGGGTGTTATACTAACCTTCACTTTTTGGTTTTCAGCAGTGTCCATGAGTCTCATAGAAAGAAATATCATGAATTCTAAAACCATTGTTTCAGTAATATTTCAAGGTAAACTTGGGACAGGAAAATGACTAAGGATGAGTAAGGGGAAATGATCAAACACCTAGCAATATGTAGATGATCATGTTACTGGTAAGTTTTGTTGGGCCTGCCTAATATTTATGTTTGTCTTTTTTTTTTTTTTTTTTTTTACGTCGCTGCCTGTTGCGCCGGTAGGCATCTTCCTGGTGGGGCGTGATGGTCGGCCCAAGGCTTCTTCCAGGTGGGGCCTGATGGTCGGCCCAGCCCGTTCTGGCGCAGGCGAATGTTTATAGTGGCGCCATCTTGCATTGGCTCATGCTGCCCCCCGGAACTCGTTCTTGATTCGCTTGGACGGCTTCCTCTAGAGTCCGGGCTGATGGGTGGTCTGCTAGATAAAGCTGTATATGTCTTACCTTTTACCTGCCACTGCTTTTTCAAAAGTGGAAGTACCATAGTGTAGTGATTGACTAATAATTTTATGTCGTGAAACATAAGAAACAT